>NC_133224.1:8560740-8680373 GCF_040436345.1 Pagrus major
TTTTCTATGTTGTAAAAAATATTGCCATGCACTTTCGGAAAAATATATTATGTAGTAATATATGCAAATACATATTTTAAAGGGGCACTATGTAGTTTTAGAGAAGAAATTCAGACTCAGAATTTCAATATTTACAATATTAATGAGGTAATAATACAAACTCATACATATTTATTTTTCCAATAACTGAATAAACAAGCTGTTCTCAGAGGAAAATAAGGTCCCAGAACACTGTTTGAAGCTAGAAAGGTGGCAGGGTCCGCCACATATAAACAATGTAAAACAGTATGAAAGGGTGTTGTCCTTTAAGGTCAGTTTGTTACTCAGTTTATTCAGTCATGAAATCAAATTGAGTTTGTTTATTTAGTTTGTTTAGGCATAATAAATCAGTAACTGAAGATCTTTCTTCTCTGATTACATTTTCTTCCCCAAAACTACATAGTGCACCTTTAAGTGATCAGTGAGTATGTATTAGAAATGAATTATCAAAATGTACATTCATTTTATTTTGTAATATATTCAACGCAAAATGACAATATGTTGGCATATTTAGTCAAATATGTGGACTCCTTATAATATTTTTAAGTATATGTCAATATATGCTTGTTCCTTAGGGAGGGCAGTATAGACAAAAGTCAATCATGTCATTCTTACCCATCTGTGGAGGCAGTGACTATGGCTACCTTCCCTGCAAGGCTGCTTTGAGACATACTCCTTTGGCCAGCAACAGGATTGGTCCTAAGGCACCTGAATACACTCCTCAACATCACCTATGGACAGAGGATTTTATGAAAACACTGGGTAACTAGGGCAGAGGTCATCTGGATTGACAGAAGTGGTGCACAAGCTGAATCTCGAGTGATATAACTTAAGTTGACACCCACTTTTTCATCATTCACTTAAACTAACAATACAGCTATTTATACGTGATGAAGGAAAAGCATTAATGAAACACTTGATCGGTATATTTACAGAGGCAGACAACTTTATGCAAGTTTATGCTTTAACACAGTGGACTACATTGTACAGGCAACTAATGCAACCACGAAAGTATGATGTAAAGCATTATCTCACCCTGCAGTTCATGCAAAACTGAACACGAGGTTGTACATAAGTAGGATTTGTCGAAATACTCTCAAGTCTACAGCCTGGACCTTTGACTACCGAGGATTCGTGTGTCGCTACAGTCTACAGTATTTTCCGGGTAGGAGTCCAGCTGTCAAAATAAAAGCATCCAGTGAACACCCGACGCAGTTTGCCGTTTTTAAACTCAATTGCACGTCCAAAATATCACACCATTTGTTTAGCAGATTTAGATGTTTGCTGTACCGCGTGATGCTAGTCGCACTACGAGGCACATATTTAGTTTATTTCTCAATTTACAGCTCAGCGTTCTGGTTAACGGATACATTCTGAGGTCCCTAAACGCAACCCGCAAAAACGAGCCAATCACAAAGGCCGTGTGCGTTCCGGGCTGCGGATACTTCCGCGACTCCACAGCTGCTGGATCGGTCTAAAGCCTGGCGCTGACACCCATCCTCCGCTATCACATTAGCGGGCTACGTGAGCCTCCGAGGAGGCGGAGGGAATTTTGTTGTCATCGCCAAAGATGATTGAACGCCGATGGCCACAGATTTTCACGCCTGAAAAGAAGTGATTTCACGTATCACGGACCGTACGCCGATGTGAAGTTTGTCGGCGAAAAGGAAAAAAAAACAAGGTAATTATTTTAAAACGACCGCTTTTGATGCTGATGTAGGTTGGTAAATAAGTCGGCGTTCAGCGGTTTTACCCGGCGGTGCCATTGTTGTTTTGAACTGAACTTTAGCGTTAGCAGCGATGAAGATAACCAGCGTTAGCTAGCTAGTGTTAGCAGCTAGGCCGCGACAACACTGCTAACATTACTCCTGCCAGCGTACGTTCAAATGAACTATCATTTAGCCGAGGCAGCAACTACACACTCAACTGTTTGAGATATCTTTGATAGCGAGTGCACACCGCTTATTTATCCGCGATGCTAAGCTAACGCTAGCTTTCGCTGAACGGGCTGCGTTCAACGTAACGTTACTGGGCGTGGAAATCCCAGACAGGTGTTGCCGCTGCCCGCCTGGCTGCGACTTCACATGTCTCTCGTAACGAAGTGAGTTGAGGTAAACGTCATGTGTGAGTCGTGAAACGCGTTTCTGCGTGGATTATTACAGGATCCCTATGAAGGCTGAGACGACGAGGCGCCCGGACTTGGAGATGTGTCCTGCCCAGACCCAGCTGTGCCTCTGCACCGAGCCGAGTCTCTGGCGACCAGCACGTCCGTGAGATCCACAGCTGATCTCGATGGATGACCCAGACTGACCGGGACACTCGAGTTATAGTTTCTCTGAGACATAACTGTGAACTTAGCAACGATGTCTGTCTCTGTAAGTACAGTAAATTGTCTCTTTGTTTGTGTGAATTTGCATATGCTGGTTTTAATAATATCACTTTGATGGACAAATGTAAGATAAACTAACTTGATTTAAAAAAAAAAAATCATTAGTTGCTGACTGTTTTCACCTATTTAATATTATCCCACCTTATCTGTATATTTTATCACTGTCCTCATTGCCTCCATGTCTGTTTTAAGGGGGTCCCACATGGCTCGATGGAGCCTAGCTGTCCCCAGGGGGTGGGTATAGAAAATGAAAGGGGGCTTGACTCCCTGGCTTTGGGTTGGCAATTAAGGCCTAAACAGCAAGGGACAGATGTGCCTCTCATCCCCTCCCCCTCCCTCTCATCTCCCTCATTACCATTAAGCCCTTGTGTCCATTTGATCATTGATCCTCCCTGACTGTGCCCCTCTTTCACTCTGCCTCACGCTTAATGACCCAGCTGTGAATTTTTGATTTCGTCATGATGCCTGGGTTTTACATTTTAAATATTTTGGTGTGCATCCATCCTCTCCCCCCCCCCCCCTCGCTCTCCCATGCAGACGTTTTACGAGATCTTCCCTATTCACTCCTATTCACTCTCCATTCAACAGCTCCAAACAATCAACCTTTTTATGCTCCTGACTTGGCACTGCTGTGTCAATGTAGTTGTTTGTTTGTGGTGTGCAAATGTGAGACACTTGCTTGTGTGAGTTTAGGCTGTCGATTAAAACCTACTTTCATTTGGTGTGTGTGTGTGTGTGTGTGTATGCGCATTACTGAACAAGAGGGTCCGTGTTTATGACTTCTACTCTTGTCTCGCCCTCTCTCTCAGACGGTATTGGCAAAGGCACTGTTCGACAACGCGGCAGAAAGCCCGGAGGAGCTGGCCTTCCGGAAAGGCGACATCCTGATGGTTCTTGAACAGGAGCAGAGTGGCGGGCCGGGCTGGTGGCTCTGCTCCCTTCATGGCAGGCAGGGAATTGCCCCTGCCAACCGCCTTCGACTTCTTCAAACCGCCCCAAACCCAGGCCATGTTGAGGACTCTGTCTACCTGTCGCCTGGTTCCCCACTGGCACGGACTGCTGTCAGCAGCAGTGCAGAGGACATAGATGGAGTGTATCGCTCCCCGCCAGGCGTGGGTGAAGGACGAGGAGTTGCAGCAGCCTCGAGGCCTGGGGAGCTGCGCAGAGTCGAGGGTGGGCGCCCCCGCTCGCACTCCAGCTCTGGCACCCGGCCCAGACCTGACTGGGATATTGGGGTGGCAGGACGTCCTCGCTCACCCTCTCTGAGAGGAAGAGGCACGGAAATGCCAGGAACACTTTATCAGACTCCTGTAAGTCCCATGCCCTCAGCCGCTCAGCATGCCAGGCAGCCAGGAGCTCTCATGGCTTCAGAGTCTGTGTACCTCTCCCCCACTGGAGTGCCAAGGGCAGCTGATGAACCAGATGACACTACATATTTAGTCCCTAGAGAAACACTAACAACAGGACACCTGGACGACTGTTACTTGGTGCCCAAAGGTACCCCACTCGCAGGTGACGATGTTTACCAGTCCCCAACAGGAGGAGTTGTGGCCCCAGCTGTCTGCTCTAATGGCCCCTCTGTTGTGGGAGGAATACCCGGAAGCCCCCAGCCCAAAGTGAGCCAAGACACACCTGGGATGTACCAAACACCCACCGCTGTGGGAGCAAGCCTTCACAGGACTCCGGCCACAGTTTTGGCCCATCAGCACCCATCTCCATTAACCACAGCCCAAGCATCTCCCAGACCTCTGCTCAAGGGAGTTTCACCCAACCCTGTTGCAACCAGGGGCAAACCCGGCCTGGCATGTCACCGGGGCTCCCCTTTGCTGGTCAGAGCAGGACAGATCAGGGTTCCCGGATCACCAAATTTTGCCCGCAAACCTCCACCACCGGCACCTCCGGTGAGGGGAGTTACGAGGAAAGGTGCACAGCAAGCAGCACTGTCATCAGATTCTAATTCTGTGCCCAAACCTACTGCTCAGGTCACTCCTGCAGGCCTGCAGCAAGAAGTGGACAAACAGAGCGGAACTCCCCAGAATAAGGAGGAAAGGATGAACAATGGCCTGGAGAAAATCCGAAATGTGCAGAACAAAAAAGGAAATCAGGATTACTCAGATCCTGTTGATGATCAGGTTTGTGATGGCTACTACACTTACTGTACCATTGTTGAAGCAGTTGTTGGTTCATATTATTGTTTCTTTGGCAGTTTTATACACATTTAAATTGCTCCAAAAAATGCATTTTCTCTTATGGAGTTTTTGAGTGTAGTAGATTTGCATGTTTCATAAGCATGTTAGAAAAAAATACAAAGTTTGGGAGACCAGGACCTGCAAATATAATTCATTTTTGTGTTTGTTGCCTTGGTAGGTGTATGACACCCCTCCCAGTGGCAGGTGGCAGCGTCCAGTCCCATCTGCCCTTGGTGAGGATGATGGCATCTATGACACCCCTCGCAGTGTCCCACCACAAGCTGACTCTGAGACAGAGGTAAAGAATCTTTATTTGACCAACCTGTTTTAAAAGTGATTGTTTTTTTTTTTTAAATGGACTTCCTCTTAGATTATGACTTATATAACATGCATTGTTCATTTTGACAACTATTGATCTTTTCAGGTCAGATTTTGACCTCGTAAAGTTTTGATTTTGTGTATTTTCATAAAATTAGTTGTTTGAAGAGTTCAGATTTGAACTGTCATTGGTGCTGTCTTCTGAGGGTTTTGCTCCTGCATGTGATATCCATATAATTAAGCTCTCCTTTATTGAAAGTGACAGTGAAATCACAACCCTTATGAAAGTTATGATTTACCAAAAAAAAATGCTGGGAACTGGGGTAAACCGTTGTGTTGGATTCATGTCTGTACACGTGAAGCGCTTCACCAACAAAAGATGACTATCAAACACCCTGTCACCATTTCTTCCCACATTCCACCATCAGTCTGTGTCCCTGCCCCCCTTCAAGGCTTGGCCACACCTGTCTCTGTCTGCTGTGGGAGCCTGTCTATCCAGTCCAAATGCTGCTGCTATTTTCTCCCAGTCACACCCATCTGTCAGGGCCATGCCAAGGCCATACCACAGCACCCTGCCCCCAGTGGTCTCCCCTTTAATGTTGCTTGAATATGTCTGCCAGCTGTTGGATTATTTTTTCCTCTTTGCCTGCAGTTACTGTGTGTGGACTGCAGACTCACTGCTTTTGCATGTAGCTGTTGAAGTAATGACCCTCTGTACACACAATGCACATTTTCAAAATATTCCCTCTGCCTTCTCCCCCACTTGTAGGTCTATGATGTCCCCACTATCGCTCTGAACATGTCCACATCAGATGTCCAGCCTGATGAAGTTGATGACGATGTATACAGTGTCCCCACACTTCCAGGTGTGCCTCTGGGCCCAGGGGAGTCCACCACCAGCCTCTCTACTGAGGATGCGTCCCAGGTTGGACAGGTCTATCGTGTCCCCGGACACGAGAAACGAGCCAGTGGCGGAAGTCATAAGCGGGACTCCTCTGAGCCTGACTGTGGCATCTATGACATGCCTGCTTTGACTGTCGAAGCGCTCCCTCACTCTTTGTCATCCTCCTCCACCTCTACTCGCCGCCTCTCCGTCTCTAGTAACGGTTCAGGCGATGTGCAGTGGAGAGCCTCGCTTTCCAGCCTCGTCCATTCGGTGCTGAGCACAGTCTCCTGCTCGGCCTCCACTCTGTCGTCACGGGATCTGGCCACTTCGCTGGCTGAAATCCTGTCGACCTGGAAAGCCAGTCACTCGGATGATCCTCCACCGCCTCTTCAGCAGGCATGGGCTCGCTTATCGGACCTCCTGCCAGCGCTTTCTGCTGTTGGAAATGCTCCCCCATCTGAAGGGCTCTTGACGCTGGTCCAACGCTCCCTTGAGGAAAGCGCTCTCCTCTTGCAGGCTCAGGGCCGCCCCCGCCTGCCATCTCAAGACTCCTTGTCCCGCAGACCATTGCCCGCGCTCCCCGTGCCTGACGGGAAGTCTTCAGGGGGTGGGATGGGCTCCCGTAAAGGTAGCTGGATCCAGGAGAGGCCACTGCCCCCAACCCCTCAGCCTGCTTTTCCTTTGCCTCCAACTCCATCGACTGTGACGCTGACAGTGGGCCCTGTTGATGGAGAGGATGACCCCAGCAATGAGTACGCAGGGATTGGCCTAACTCCCATTCCTGCCCCAGTACCTACTGGAGACAGTGTTGGATACGTCAAGCTGCAGGTCTGTTGTCATGATGAAATGAATTTATTGTTAGCCAGCACTCGGCTCCAGAATAACTTATTTCACGTCCCCAAACCTTTTTTTTAACCATCTCGAAGTAAACATAAACCGTCCCAAAATCAAAATGTTGTGTCTCTACTTTATCATTTACAATTGTTAGTCAAAAGTGTTAGTATTTATACTTTTACCTCCAAACTGCAGTTCACTGTTAAACGCTTTGTGTCCCTCTGAATACTGTTTTTATTTTCGTTGGCTGATAGCTCTTTGGGTTCCATTAGCTTTTAGCTCAATTAGCCTGTAGGACCCTGTTGTGGACTGGCTGCTAACTGGTAACTGCTAACTAGCTCTCTGCCAACTGTTTTCCAACACAGATTTGTTGTACACTATCGAGCAATTATCAGTGAAAAAAATAGGGTATGTTCCTGTTTATAGTGAGTTTACAGCGTCTTCTCAGATTTTAATGCATCACATTTTTTGTAGGTCTCGCGGTGAGGTGCCAGCCAGTGATGATAATACTGTAGTAACAGCATGAGAAGACACGCCTGTTGTCAGCACTCGCTTCTGTTTTTCAATTGCTTTGTTAAGCTTACATATGTAGAAATCTTCTAGAAACACATTTTCTATCCTCCCTAGACAACGAGTGTTTTTTGTGCTTCAACACATCATGTTGTGTCATGGTTACAATACAAACATGGCTGCTAAATGTGTCTGTAAACATGCTCGACTCTTCTCTCCCCCCCACACTAGGGTAAACCTGAGCCACCTCCTGACAGCCTGACTGAGAACGGACAAACTATCACTGCAGAGCTGAGGGTGAGTCTCTTCCTCTGCACACAGTCCTCACTCCTGCAGTCCACAGGCTGTCATGCTAAGAGAGTTTTTGTTGTACAGAACCACACACAGCAAGTCTACACAGATAAGTCATTGATTCACTCTGTGTTCACAGTGCACTCTGTTTACTAATGAGCACTGTGACTCATTAATCCAGTTTGCAGCAGCTCTTTGGCTACCGATGTAGTCGAAACCCGTTTTCAGCTTACACTTAACATGCTTTCTCAACACTACCTGACCTAACTATCATATTAAGCCATGTTTGTAGAATGTGTTGTTTATCTCAGAGTCTTTGTTCGTTGTTTCTGAGAGGTCAACAGCAGGGACTACAACTGGAGGCTTGAAAAAACACACATAAGCAGAGATTACAGTCAAGTATTGTCTAGTGTTATCTCTTAAGTCAGTTCTGCCTTCTGCTGCCTGAGACTGAGGTCATGGTTTCTTATCACTCTGCATTTCTTCTACTCCTTGCTAGATTCCTTGGTTGCGCCATAGATGACCAACAAGAGGTCACTTGTAAATCTTAACAGTCTTGCCTCACATAGACTGGAGGCTGCCGGACAATAAGTGACAGAAAAGCACAGTAATTCTTTCAACAGTGGCACTTGGCTGACGTACTATATATGTGTTTGTGCCTGACTTTCTCTTGCTAAGTTTAGTGTCTCAACAAATAGAGAGTTGACTGCACATGTTTTGCATTTCATTAACATAGTCATAAAACTTCTGCATCAGTGAGAAGGTGCAGCTTGTGCTCTCCAAGTGGTTTTCCCCGTTTTGGCGCATTTAGGATACTAATAACCGTTTTCCAAAGCAAACCTCACTTATTACTTACAAAATTGTTATTATTTCCTGCCGCCAATGCAGCTGTTAGTTACGCAGCAAAAATGTACTTTATCAAAGTTGTTTTTTTCTGCTTCTGGTATGTTTACATGAGGAAGCTCCGATATTCAGGAGTTAGATAAATGGTTGTTTAAAATTCAGGCTGTGACTCAAATGTCAGTTATTTTCTCTGTTAATCATTTGCTCCATAAATTATCAGAAAACAGAGGAAAGTTACCGTTGTAATATCCCATAGCACATGCAACGTCCTCACATATCTGGATTTGTCCAAAAGTAGAGAACTTTGTTTACTATTTGATGCTGTAGCATAACTTTCATTTACAAATACTTTGTTTTCATCTTTCCTCATACAGTTGAACCAAACCCCCCTCCCGGTGTCCCTCTCCCTGGAGGATTCGGAGCTGCTTTCCTTTTACTCCTCTCAGAGCCTCGCTCACCTCTCCTGCTTGGCCGACGCCATCGATGTGCTCTTCAGCAGCGTTCAGGGCAACCAACCGCCACGCATCTTCGTCGCCAGAGGGAAGAGTCTCATCGTGACGGCGCACAAGCTGGTGTTCATTGGGGACACGCTGTCCCGCCTTCTCAGCTCTGCCGACCTCAGGGCCAAGGTATGTAGAGAAAGGCCCTCTGCGAGACATGATATGTAGCCTGGAAGACAAAAAATGCTTTTGCAGTTTTAAAATTGATCAAAGCTGTATAATAATTCAGTTATTAACTCTTTTCTCTACTTCAGATCACGACCTCGGGGGGACGACTATGCCAGGCCTTGAAGTCCGTTGTCGTGGCAACAAAGGGAGCAGCACAAAACTACCCGTCGGTATCCGCCACTCAGGAGATGGTGGACCGCGTCGCCGAGCTCTCCCAGCAGGCAGCTGGCTTCTCCACTCTGCTCCAGCGTCTGGCAGAAATATCTTCATGATATTTCATATCGCTTGCGTAAAAACTTTGTTTACACTACACGTATATTTTCTCCCTTTGAAATGCCTTATTTGTTGTTAGACTCTTTCATTACCTTTTGTTTGAGTGGGATTGAAGCAAGTGAAGTTGAGCCCTGGAACGAGTGTTCAGCCTTGCTGCAGCTGTTACGAGGCTGGGTTTTGACTGTGTTGGTCCTGTCCTTCAAGTGTGTGTTGGTTTGCCTTTGTTTATATACTGACCTCCGTGCTTTGATGCCATGCACACTTGTCTTTTTGAGTGTTAACTTATTGAATATTTGAAGCCCCGTCGTGGCTTTGAGCATCCGCGCAGACTGCTTTTTTTGGGAGCTTTGCTTTATTGTGTTTGCCATATTTTCTTCCCCTCACATGATAGCCACTTTTCCTTCCTTCCTCTATTTATTTAGCCATCCCCCCTATTCCAAAAATAGCACAGGAGGAGGCCTTACATCCTGGTTCTGGCCTACTTTTTACTGTGATACCTGAAAGGCCTTTTGTGATTATCATTCTGAAGCTGTTGAAGCTGCATATTGAGTGTTTGGGGCTTAATATGGGAGAAATGGAATAGGGTGTGGAAAAGGAAGTTTGCCCGACTTCCATTCTTAATCTGTGCAAGTATGTGTTGTGTTTCGTGTAGTTCCCATCTCCACTAGAAAACCAAGATTAACTGCAGTACGGCGTGTAATCCCTTCGTGAGGATTATAATAAACATCTCTCAACACATTACATTCATGCAGTCTTACACACCTCATGAAGAAAAAATTGGAGTCCTGTCTGACAGAGAGAGATAATACTTGAGAAGTGATGCAATGACTGAGAGTGAATAATGATAGTTGGGTAATCCTGTTCTTTCCCACAGTCACTTGTAGCCTGGCAATGGATAAGAAACCAGTTGACCAAGCTCACCTGTCTCCACATGTCTTCTTATGATCTGCATGCTTGTTTCTTTGACACTCTTTGCTTTTCATGTTAATTTCCCGCAAATATGTTGTCACCACTGTCAACAGTGCTTACTCACACCTGCTTTGATAGTTTTACGACTTTGCTGTGAGGGCTGGGTGTTTAAATATATCTAATAAGGACAGTCTAGTATAACAGTGGAATACATTTCACTGCACGTGTACTTGATTTTTAAACATATCACCCAGCCTAAGTAGAAACTGAAAGGAAGCATATCCCACTTTTTGATTGAAGTAGGAGAATTTTGCATTTTCTAACAAAATCCATATCTGTTTTCCATTTGAAGTATTTAATTTTCGGGATGAAGCTGTGGTTGAACACGTAGTCGAATGGAAGCTGAACAAAAATTTACACTACAAATATTGACTGTGTAAACACTCGACCAGCTTCATCTTTGGGGTGCTCTGCAACGTTGGATTTTAAGTGTTAGGATCTATTGTCCGTATCGTCAATCATATTGCTTAACTTTATAATCAAGTTTTATTTTTCAGATCCGAATCGGTGTCGGCATCAGGGCATTGCATAATCATCCTCTGTGTTGTGTGGCTCAGTTTAAAATTATTCTTTAAGGAATACTTTATCTTCTTCCTTTTACATTTTCTCTACTGCAGTGCCACCTTGTGGAGGTTTGAAGTATTAATGAATACCTGCCTGCCAAAACAGGCTCTATACTGTTACGTATGAAGAGAGCATGTAACCTTTTAGCTCTTTATTTATTATTGTCAGTTTTTTATGTTCTTTTGCTTTCCAGTTTGCATGGCTTTAAGTTGCTTTATAACTTTATATATGCACATCCTTCACCAGGGGTGATGTTTCTGGGTAATTTACAACAAACAAGAAGGTTTCTACCTGTTTTTGTTTAGTTGTTTGTTTTTGTTTTCATAAGAATATGTGAGCTCAAAGATATTGCTGTATTTTCTTTTGTACAAGAAAAGGTTTTTACACTATGTGAACTCATTATGAGGCTGTTATCCATATTTGCTGAGGTATAAAAGTGATTTTTTTTCCTCCTCCCACAGTAAGCAGACCTAAACCACTTTACTTTTAACACTACATTTGATGTCTGTCTTGTATTCCTGTTCAGAATGCACAAATACATCTTTTGCAATTAAACAAATGTGTTTTTTTGTGATTTTTATGTGAATAATTAGCCAAAAACAACTCCAGAGACAGTAAATTTTAGTCCAAAATAAAATAAATAAACTTTTAAAATGTCGTATTAAAATTGTGAGTCTAGGGGGCTTAAATCGGCCCCAATGTTGTTTTCAGTGCTGTTTATGTGACTCGGGGACGAGCCGAGCTCAGCCGGAAGCTGCCGAGCTGTGACGCCGAGCAGCAGCCGTAGCGACGCTTGTTGGAGTTTAGACAAGCGGAGGGAGCAAAATGGCGGACGAAGATATTACGCTTGATGGAAAACCTCTACACTCGCTCCGAGTCGCGGATTTAAAAGCCGCCCTGGAGCAGAGAAACCTCTCGAAGAGCGGGCAGAAAAACACGCTCGTCAAGCGGCTGAAGGGGGTGAGTTTTGGCCCGTGTTGCGGGTCGCCTGTCGAGTCTGGCTAAGTTCAGCGGCGGGCGAGTGACGGCGGGGGTTAACAGTAACGTTAGAGGCCGTGTCGGTGTGTGTGGGCTCGGGAGCGGGAACACATAAATCCTCTGCCGCTCGTTATTACACGCAGACAACAGTGTTTTGTTCCCGCTCGTTTGTGACCGACGGCACGACGAAACTGTTAAACCCACCGAGTTGGGACTTAAATCGCAAGTACTCGCGGCGCACCGTGTTGCACACAGTTGAACTGTGCACCTGTCAAGTCGAGGCCTAAGCCGAGTGTAAGCGAGCGCACACAGTGTACAGTACACGGCCGTGACCGCGCTCCGTGCGAGTGTGTGTGTGTGTGTTTGGGTTACGGGGGCGCGCATCGCCATGTAAACACAATTTTTTTTTTTTACGAGCGTCACCAGGAAGTAAATACACAATTATTCGATGTTGTGTGAAGTTATTTTCGTGAACACTGTCCTTGTGTTTGGCACGAGGCGGTCAGCCGATAAACAACGATAGGTTTCAGGGCCGTGGACAGGATTTGAAAAAGAGGGAGGTCATGAGTCTGAGTCCCCCTTCCGCCAGGAAAAAAAAGTGCAGACACTGCAAATAAAACACTTTTTATTTGTTTATTCAGATGGTTTTATTTACTCACTTTACTATTCTGTTATATATTTTTTGAATTTAATTTTTTTTTTTATTAAAAAAGCCTATCCAGGCTGCCTAGAATAAAATACGGTGGAGGATAATATTTATTTATTTACTTTACCATACTAGTAGTATAGTCATTTACCATTACTCCAACTACCCTGAATTGTTAATATGAAATTGTTGAATTTAAACTCCATCGTGGTTGCTTGAAGTCCTACAGAGGATGTGAACTGAGTGTCAGTGGTTGTTATTGCCCTCAAGGGTTGCTGATAACACTTTTTAAGGGTAAGGTATTATTACAACTGCAGAGCCTTGTTATTGCACGCATATCTACTTTCACACCATCAGTATGAAACCTGTCCCTCTGTGCTCACATTGTCGACTAAATGTTATAATATATACTTTATTAACAAACATTTGGACCTCATATTTTACTATATTGTATTTTATTTTTAAAATGGCTGTTTTGCTTGAATAAAAACATCTTCATTAAAAAAAAATTAAATGCTTAAGACAGTGATGTTTGTTGATGAATATATATTGAGTACCATATGTTTGCCATGAAGGCACAAGGGAGTTCCACTGAAGTCTTTTAAGTTTCTGTAGGTGGAGAGTGGAGAATATCGTGATTTGCATACATTCAAAACGCTTACCTTCGTTGGGCCGGGGTGCAAAATGGCCATCATACTGCCTGTACAAGCTGTTTTGGTATTATTACAGTCAATGGTCTGTTGTTGACGTTTTCAACTTTGTACAATGTGTGAACCCATGTTTACTATTTAAATGCGCAATATTTCAAAAGTGATCATTTAAACAAAACTATTTAAACAAGTTTTCAGACAAATACAAATGTATTCATGTAGTTGTGAGTAAAAATTATCAGGCAGCCGACTCACTAAATCATCTCCCATAAAATGTATGCAACCACTTTAATCCCTTTCCTTGTTCCCTGCAGGCTCTGATGCTGGAAAATCTTCAGAAGTCATCCTCTTCCCACAGTGGGCTGCAGCCCAACTCACAGGTATGAAGAGATTTTAAAAGATGAGTTACGTTCTAAGGCTTTTGTCAACATATGTGTGGGCAAGTGCTTTTGGCAAGCCCAATATTTTATTAGCATGAAATCAAACCCATTTAATATTCCCTACTAAGACGAACAGTTCTTCTCATAAACACTTGGTCTGTGAATGTTACAGTGCAGAAGTATTAACAAAGTGCTGTTTTATGTACTCTTTTGTGTTGTAGATGGGTGAGGAGATGAGCCAGAATAGTTTCATAAAACAGTACCTGGCCAAACAGCAGGAGCTCCTTCGCCAGAGGCTGGAGAGAGAAGCCCAGCAAGATGACGAGGCAGACGGTATAACAGTCACACGAACACATGCAATCTCATATTTGACACAGTCTCTGCCACATGGACATATACTTTGGCTCCAAATAACTGCAAGATCTTTGTGTCTTTCTTTACTACACACTCATTCTTTCAGCAGTCTTGTTAATTTACTTTGTTCAAACATCTGTACTCACCTAATTTCATGTTCGTTTATATGAACATGCTCAGAAACCCCTGAACCCCTGTCTCGTGTCCCTCTCCGACAGAAAGCCCAGCGGTGCCAGAGGAGGATGAGGACCACTCGGATGACAATGACAGCTCTCCGTATGTCCCTGACAAGGTCAGTAACTGCCACACACTGCTTAGTGTGTCCCTCAGAAAAGGGATACACAAAGCTGCTGCACATTGATCAGAGAATATTGTGAACATCTAGGTAGTGCTTTTTACATTATACAAAATTGTTTTTAGTGTTTCATTGGTCATCATACCATTCATTTTCCTCGCTTGTAAATGCCTCAAAACATGCTACTGACTGTATAGGAAAAAAAATAGTCACCTTGGCCATTATTTTTGCCCAGCAGCACCGCTCCATGCTCTCTCAACCCTCAATGACCAGGGTGGAGCAGGGAGGGGGAGATTCATTGATGGGTCATAGGATGATGGCTTCCTGCCCTGACATGGGCCCAGGTCCTAACCTGCACCCTCAGGAGTCGCTTGAGGCTCCAGGAGCTAGGATGCAGCGAGCCACCTTTCATCAAGGACATAAGGAGCCACCGGCACCCTCTCCTCCCCGTGCTGTAGCCTCCCTGTCAGTGCGTGTCCTGGGCCAGCCTGACCGCCAGGGCCTGCCCCCTGCTGTACCACGAGCCCAGGAGAAGGAGGGCACTGCACCGAGTGAACCTGGATCAGCTCATCCTGTGCTCCACCTGAGCCGATCTGCCGGGGTCTCGGCAGGAGTTCACGTCCATGAGGAGAATGACGAAGATGACAGCGGTGATGATGAAAGCGAGGATGATGACGACTGGGGGCCTGGTCCTGGCGGGGCACGGAGGGGCAACAGAGCGCCTCCCCAGTCGCAGCAGATGCCCCCTAGTGTCCCATCAACAGTTGCAAGATCCAAACGCAAGCTTCAACCTCCGCAGCACATCCCACCACCACAGGCACACCACACCCCGATGCAACTGCGCCATCCCACTCCTCCTCCCTCTCCACCTCCTGACCTGTTTCCCCTGCCTGACACTCCTAAGCAGAGCCCACCAGATGACCGGGAGGGAGAGGGCCCTGAGGCTGCACGTGGTCCAAGGGTGGCGCCTTTCCCAGCTCCCAATGTGCAGCGTCAAGACTCAGATTCAAGCTCTCGTTCCAGCAGTCCTGAGCCTCCTGTGAAGCGCAGGCCAGGGCCCCTGTCTCTGCTCGTACACAAGATGGAGTCAGAGGGGGCTTTCCGTGCAGGGGAGGCCACATCAGCAGTAGATATGTCAGGAGAGAAGGCACACTCCTCTGCTGGGCCTGCCAGTTCCACTCAATCTCCACTGCAAAAATTAGAGAAAAAGAGGCTTCAGGAGAACAGAGAGATGGAGGAAGAGAAGCGACTGAAGGAGGAGAAGGAGAGAGAACAACATCAAGAGCAGGAGAGGCAAAGAAGGAGGCTACAGGAACAGGAGAGAGAGAAGAAACGACTGGAAGAAGAGAAGGAGAAGGAGAGGAAAAGACTGGAGGAGGAGGAGAAACTGCGTCAGAAAGAGGAGCGAGAAAAAGAAAGAAAACGTCAGGAAGAGGAAAAGGAAAAAGAGAGAAAACGCCAGGATGAGGAGAAGAGGAGAGAGGAGAATCTGCAAAAGGAGAAGTACAAGGGAGAGGAGAAAGCCAGCAAAGGCAGAGTGGTTGTGACTGAGGCCCAAGATTCAGATTCCTCATCAGATTCTGACTCCAAATCAGACTCCTCTTCACGCTCATCACAGTCCTCCTCTTCCTCCCAGGATAAAACGCGCCCTGCCAGGCAGCTGAAGGTCAGTGATCAAACTGATGTCAGTGTCCGAACCGATGTCATTTACTACAGCAACAGTAGAGATCTGTGAGCTACGGTTATATTGAACTTGGTGCCATGCAGAAGCACTCGTAGAGAGTTCCTGAGTGTGCTTCATTTCCGGTGTTTTTGCCATTTTGCCATGCATCAGGTTGATCGAGCATGTAAATGCACATAGAAACATTAACATGAAGAATCATTGGATGATTGTATGTATCCATGGCTTCTATTTTGATGCACTTATAAGATGAAAGATCTTTCGGCATTACTGCTATTTGTTTTTTCATTGTTTTAACTCTGAATAATTTCACAGAAGTCTGACCAAGGACAAGAAGCAGAGGATGAGAAAAAGACTAACCTGAGTAAGGGGGCAGAGAAACAATACCTCTCAAAAAGGTCAGTAAACATCATTAACATACAGTTAAACTCAGTAACAAGTGAAACAACACATTGCCACCTACTACGTTTGAGCGAAAATGATCTGTTGATAGTCATATTGACTTCACACCAGCAACGTAACACCTTTCACTACAGTACAGTGACTGTGTATATGTCTATATATGGTCTATATCTGTAGAATATGCCACAGACATGCAACACCTTGCTCCCTCTGTTACTCTTGTTAATTTTATGCACTGTGCTGCTCAGTAATGTGATACATTTCTCCAGTGGCGCACTGTAATATTGAACAACAATGTTGTGTGTTTGAAATTCATTGAGTGTTTTTTTCAGTTAATTCAAATATACTCTCTATTTTCTCTTTATTTTGGATATCTCAACTTGCTTTTGACTTTCCTGGACGGGCTAATTATACGTCACATTTCAGGATTTCTCCTCTTAGAGAAGCTGATGAATTAAATGGAAATTGGTAGACAACAGGGACTAAATCACTGAATTTTTGGGATATTGAGGATGATGACTGCATTTTTCTAGATGTGATCATGCCCCTGTACACTTTGCTTGTATTAACTTTCAGAGGAAAGAGCAAAAGCAATGTGTATTTAAGGTAAGAGACAATTCCCACTAAAACATGTCTTAAAATCGATAAAAACATATTTTATTTTTTCTTAGCATATCAGCTAGTGTAAGTTGTTATGGGATCATCAATAGATAGAGGTCATGGTTAAATCAATGTTATGCAATGTTTACTTCTAAAACAGAAAGCAGCATGTTTCTGCACCGACGTTAGGAATCAACTGGATGTTTTCACCAATGTCCGTTTGTTGGTTGGTTAGTTTGTCCGCAGGATTACACAAAAACTACTGAATGGAAACTTGGATCCAGGATGGGAATTTTGATACAGACCCAGATAAATGGATGGAGGGTTTTTAATGAAAAAACATTGTCTGGTGTCTATGAATGAGTACAATTCTACTAGATCCTAATAAAAATCTGGATCAAGCGGATTTAAATATGTTTTCATATAGGTAGTCTGTTTTCAGCCATTATACTGTAACACATTGGATATTGGATTAGGCTTGATTGTGTTACAGGGGACTGTTGGGCCTTGGAGGAGGTATGCACTAGTGTTTAATATACTTTTCACCTATCCTGTCTCATCTTTGTGCCTTGGCTATGCTTGGAGTGAATTGATTGGTCACATAAAGGGTGGAAATAATTCACCATTGTATATCGTTTGTCAGCATGGGAAATTCGTGCTAAATATCGCTTCCTATTAAAATGATTGGTTGGTTAAAGAGCTGACAGCGTGCCTCCTTAAAGCTTGAATCTGTTGTAAACACACCCCACGGTTTTTCTGGCTCGTTTCTAATTATAGCACGTTGGCTTTCTTGTCAGGCGTTCAATGCGGCAGCCCCACGAGCCGCGTGGGTGATGCTGCTTTTCTCTTGAGCAACAGGGTCCTCTTTCCACGCTCGCTCATTTTCTTGTTGTCTTTATCTCGCATTTTCCTTTTGATGCTGACAGCAGAGACCGTGTTTTTCACTCCTTAATTAATCATTATATGTGGCTACATTTCGGAACGAGCGTCTCACTGAGCTTTTATTTTGGAAATCATCGACCGGAACATCGTTTTTTTTCCCCTCTCCACTCCGGTAGACTTGACACTGCTCTCGCTAGCCAACATGGCCGTCATGCATGCATTGCATCCCTGATACCGACGCAGTGCACGGCTTATTCAGCAGCAGAAACAACCGCGACCGGATCTTTTTTTATTCCGCGTCCCCGATTTCAACCCACGCCTGACCGGAATAACCATCAGCGACAAGGGTGTTATCTTTTATCCCCGGGGGTTCCCTTTCGAGGCCGGCCGTCATGCTGTCCGAAGGCAACAAAAACGGGTAAGAGTGAGCCAGAGGGCGACTCAAGGCTTCAGGTTGCTGGTTGTACTTTTACACCCCTTTTTATCCAGATAGCAACGGGGGGATACATCAGCCGGTCTCAGCCTGTCGTGTCCTGCCGTGAAACCGGCTGTACATTACGATAATGGTTTAGCTAGCAGCTCCTTCCTGCCTGTTTAAATATCATGTCATCAGTTCACGTTGGCCTGGTTGGGAGCGTGTTACATGCTCGCCCATGTGAGGAGGACCGGGGGTGGGGACAGTCGGTGAGAGCCTTTTGTTGAGTGAAGGAGCAGGGGAGATATTTTTCAGGGGGAAAAGGGGGTCTCCTCTCTATTATCAATGCCTTTAAATAGCTTCAGTCTGAAGGAACACATTGATTAATAAATAATGGGCTCAGATTTCATGGTGTGATGATGACATCCAGACAGACAGTGGTTTCACCCCCTCTCTGCTTTTCCTCTTCCCTCACACATGCACTCGTGAGACTGGGCTTTTTCTTATTTCAGAATGTACATTTTTCTTATGAGATCCTCATTTTGTTGTCAAGTCCACAGAAGTCTATATTTGTGTGTTTTGGGGTTGTGTTGCTGTAGCTGTTAATGATCTCACTGTTGTCAAGGGAGATCATTAAAGCAGACATCTGTTAACTGTACAGTCGGTGTGAATGGGCCCTTATGGTGTGATATAATTCTCCCAGCTGGCACCAGCACTCACACTCTCATCCCATGGGAGCTGACTGCATGTCTGATTTGACCAGTGACAATATTCTGGTCTGATTTATGAGTCCAGGTTGTTTATTAGGACACGATTTGAGAACGTCTGTTGAGCAGCCATGAATGAGAATTGCTGCCTCGGGTCAATACCATATGTATGTTCTCTTGTGAGAAGTTTAAACAGAAGTAATGCCTAATGGTCCATTGTTCAGATTGTGTTATTGTTCCTCAGGTTCAAGTTGTACTTCCAGCTTGTTCGTATGAACACAAAGCTGTTTGAAATGCACGACAAGAGGGCTTCAAGGCTGTTATTTGAAAAGAACAAGCCGAGCATCATTCAGACGCACAGTTAGTCAGCCATTATTTCTTTCAATGACCATTACATCACCTTGGCCTGGCCTTTACTCCTTCACTGATCCTAAGGGGTTGTATTTCCAGTTGACACCTGTCTCCCTTTATAGTCTGTGCAGGTGTGTCTCTGGCCTTGCCCAAAAGGCACACACACACACACACACACACACACAGACATTGACATCCACACCTCGGGCAAATGAGGAGATTCAGCGTGGCGTGGAGGAGGGGAAAATGCTGTCCTCCTGCCTACACTCCTACCAGTGACTAATCTCCAGAGAGGGAGGCTGAACAGGCTCCCCTGACGCTCTGGGATAGATTTCAGTAGTACAGGGACTAACATTACAGGCTTTCCTATTTTGCCAGTGACCATGTTACATGTCATGAAGAAAGAGAAAAGCTGAGGTTAGGTTGCCTGAGTCACAAGTTTTGAAAGAGACTTTTACAGTTACTGTTGTCAGTCTCAAAAGGAAGTAAAGGGCGTGGGTTTTATTAGGTGCATCCAAGAGCCAGAGGGATTCTTCGGAGGGTCAAATTGGCTGCTTACCACCTTCATCCTAGAGGTCAATCGACTAATCACTGCAACAATTCAACGATTAATCAATTAGTCGGTAGAAAATACATTTTTCAAATGCATTTTCAATCTTCTCAAATACCAGAATTTGGCGCTTGCCCTTGTCTTGCATCATTGTAAGGTGTGGTGTGGTTTTGAATATTTAAAGAAGTCACCTTGGGCTTGAAGGAATTTTGATGCACCTAGCTGTTCTCTGATGTTTTATAGACGTACATCGAAAATAAACCGCAGACTAAAAACAATGGTAATCACATGCACTACTGATTATGTTCCTTTTTGACTGTGTTGCTGCTTTAAAGTCCGAAATGTCCTGCTATACCTGGTACGAAATTACCAATGAGTTAGGGACAAAATGTGTTCCAGAGATTGTTATTGGCACCTTGAATTCACTGACTGACTATCAAACATTTCCTTGTTTGATAGTTTTTTCAGAAATGTGCCATTTACTCCCTTTTCCTGTGAAATGCTCACTATGAAATGCAAAGCATCATGTAATGGTTTAAACAATAGAGGAGACTGTGCACTGTAATAGACTGAAGGATGCTCGAGGTTGCGATTCTCCCACCTACAGGGTGCTAACTTGATGCCTGTGTCGTCACACGGAGGCAGCGGAGGAGACTTTTGATAACGCTAGAGGGAGAAGTTGAGGGTGTAGCTAAAAATATAATAATGACATCTGCTTTTATTTGCTCTGTCTTAGATAACAATGATTAAATAAAACAATGTGTGGAGAAGCTGTGTGAGGTCTGACTCATAGTGACTACAAAGCATAGCAGAGTTTTACTAGCTGAGTTAGAGTTGAGTTTTTCTCAGTAATGACCCCAGCAGGGATCAAATGTAGACCACACACATGGAGTCAGCTGTGAGTCTGTGTCTTGGACTTTGATAGTTAGATTGAGGGGTGTTTGTGACCCTGGGTATCCGTTAGCTCGTGAGCTATTTATAGCAGGAGTGACCCAGATCACTGCCCCTCAGCACCCTTTCTCTGAATCTTCCCACTGTAATCCTCTGCCTTATTGTACACATTGTTTTTCCCCGGATTGTCTTTTAATAAGGCTGCAACTAGTGATTATTAATCAGCTGATTGTTTTCTTGATTCATTGTTTGATCTCTAAAATGTCAGATGATAGTGAAAAATGGTTATCACTTTCATTTCTGATAGATCTTCTGTTATGCAATATCAAAAAAATAAGGAAAAGCATAATTTACAACTTTTTCATAAATAAAGATATTTTTACCACTGCGATTCACACTTTAAAATGTCACTGCCACAATATATATCTTAATAATGCAGATTTAGCATCAGAGATTGATTTAGAAAACATACACAGGGCCAGGTAAAGATAACAAGCTTATCGCCAGTTCCTGCCCAGTGTTGACCCTGAGCTCTCATACAGCCTTTGCCTTGAAATCCTATTTTGTCCCACCCTCCTCCTCACCCTTCTCTCTCTTTCTTCTGCAGGGAGGTGTCGGAGCCCAGCGCAGCCGCCGTGACCGAGGTGGAACCGGAATCAGAGAGCTCCATGGCCCAGCAGCCGCCCTCTGGGGCTGAGCCAGAGAACAACGAGGGCCGCCTGGAGGAGGTAAGGTCACTGACAGGATGGGGGTGCCCGGGTCTTTGCTCTGTCTCTCCCACTAACCTGCATCCTCATTCATATAAAAGCATGTGTAGAACAGAACAAGTAAAGAGGGTCACTTAAAACCAACACAACCCTATCGTTTGGCTCCTGTGGAGATTCTGTTCTCTCGATTCTGACTCTTTATGCAGTTTTTGCATCCTTTTAACCTCTTAAATGCTTGTTAGATCACCCAGTCGGAGGTTTCTACAAATGCTCACAGGTGAACGAACAGGGTTTGAGTTGGAGTTGGGTCCTGGGGTAAATAGAAATGAACTAATCTCTTCCATCTGCGTTTAATGGAAATAATATTTCATAACCGGCTCATTCACTTACATGATCTCTCACACACACTCTTTGTCTGTCAGGTCCATGTAGTGGGGATGTTAAGTACTGATACCGCTTGAATGCAAATTGTGATAGTAATGGTGTGCTAGATTATGCTGCAGAAAGTGCATGCTTCTCATATCGCTGTTCTTGTCTGTGTGTGTTTTGTTCAGGAGGGAGGAAGTGAAAAAGAAAAGCATTACTTCAAGGCCCTGACACACAAAGCTGATTATTGATCGCTGTGTAACCCTCTGTGGTCGACACTGATCAGTTTGCCTAATGCAGCTCAAGTTCTTGCATGTGGCGTGTCAGGGTCTTGACAAGAGCCATTGCACTGGATCAGAGTACTGCATTTTATGCCATCACAAGCAGTTTCTATTCTTTAAATAGTTACATAGTGTGCATTTTCACACAGTTACACCTTCGAGAATTGTTGCTGGGTCTCATTATGGAGCTACTGTTAGTGTTACATGTGACATTCAGCCTTCACTTCTTGCTGCTGTATAAAAAAAATGATGCCCACGACCATGCATTACATTTAAGGCATTGAGATTTTGACTTTCTTATCCAGAGTGCCTTATTTAAATTTGCTGGTGAGCTGCTAAGCCATTGGAGTTATAATCGGCATGTGTCTCTTTTTGTACTGTGTGTTTTGTGTGTGTTTTGTTTCCCCCTTGGGTTTGCATGAGTAATGGACCCTGACAGTGTGTGTAGAGATGCATCAGGGCTTGTTTCTGCTGTTTCTTTCACCCTGTTTTCATTCTCTGCCCTCTCGCTTGCTCCTTTCACAACGCCTCTCTCTCTCTCTCTCTCTCTTCAGTTCACTCTCTTTCACTGTCTCTCTCCCCCTCTTTGTCCCCCTACTTTCCATCTTTGCCTTTGTATCCCATCATGAACGCTTCTCTCTCACTATATATATTTATGGTGTGATTGCTGTTTAAAACCCCATTGATTGCTTTGTTATGAAGGTGCCCATGCCTCTTCCATTGCCCCTAATGGTACCTGCTGCGTACTACTACTACCACCACCACCACCAACACCAACACCTCCTCCACTCCTCCTCCTACTCCTCCTGTCCCGCTATGTTCAAGTGCGTCGCTGGTACCTGAATTAGGCCCAGAGTCTGCAAACCAATGGCACTGAGTAAAGCCTGCATGGCCTCCCATGTAGCCCTGCAGTGGCGTGCTGAGCCAGCAGGAACTGGAGCTTGCTTCAGACCACCACAGACAGCAGCGGCAGCCATGGTGACTGCAGCAGCACACAGTTGTCATGGAAAGCCAGCCTCAGGGGTTGGATGCCTGCTTGCTAACCTGAACCGGACTGGACTGTGCTGCTCTGTGCGGTGGTGATGAATGATGGGGTAAGGGAAGGGGAGTGCGTCTCAAACGCTCTGTGACGCCTCCGCCTCTCCCTGCCTTTCCCATCTGCCATTTTGAGGACAAGGACAGTCTCACAAAGTGTTGCCCTCCAACACCAGTGCCTCCATCCTCCAGAGGCAAAGTACAGACCCTTCGAGAAAAGACAAAACTCTTCAGCTTTTCAGTTTTGTTTTTATCTCACCTTCAACCCCACACTGCCACCTGCCTGTGGGGTGGAGTTATGACGTTGGACTGATAACCACTGCAATAACCCATACAGTGTTTGTACGATTACTGTTTGGGGTGAGCAACTTATGATCATTGGACTTTTTCTTGGATTCTATGACATGATGATATGGACTTCTTCTTACACTGTGAAATCTGGAAGACTATTATTGGTTGAGCTTGTAAGCTAACAGTCATCCTCTACCTTGACAAGATTACCTTTTTTAAAAGTGCACTGTTTGACACTTAACATCTGTCAACGCGCTCGACGGCGTCATTCATACAAAAACTGTTGCCTGAGCTCTTCACCAGCTCCACTGCAGGACAGACTTTCAAAGGACATAATGCCAAGGACAAGTATTATGCACCAAGATTTTTTGTGGGTGCACAGTGTCATTGATCACCCACAGTGAGAGCTGGATATACTCAGCAAATCATCGCCTGCCTTCTTCTGCAGCCACACTGTCAGTGAACTCCAGTGTGACTCAGTGGATGTTTGACCAGGAAGTCATGATATCCTGCTTGCATGGAAATGGATAACTGCTGCTGCTGTTTATTTATCTCCACATTCATCTCTTTGCTACACCCACATCTTGGCATCTCGTATGATATCATGTGAGTGGTGAGACATTCACGCCAGCAACTACACTCAAGATTGATGTCCATCGACTCTCTCATTTTGACTACTTGTCTGGACTATAATTTTACAAAGACAAATTCTTCTGGATTACTTTTTACCCCCTTTGTCCCAGTGAAGAGACTTTCCGCCTGTGCTGACAATTTGCAAAACAAAATCATGAACTGTGCGGCGAACCTTCTGGCTATGGAGACTTCATGAACTGCTAAAGAGAGCAACAACAAACACTTCACAACCTGCTATCGTTTTTGAAATTTTTGATATACAAAGGCTTTCAGGACGGTACACTGGAGAACATGGACAACTATAATAATTAAAGACAATAAACTCAAGCATCACAAAATGGATTTTTTTCTTTAAGATGATCATGGACTAACAAAGTACACATCAACCCCCTCCCCCTTCAGAATCCATCTCAAGGCTTCCCAAAAGACTGAAACCTGACTGTGTGTGATCAGCAGTCAATCAAGAAAAGTCCTCCCCAGCCCCATTCAAGAAAAAAGTCCAATCCAGTGATCAGTTCCTGCCTGGTGGCTTATCTGCACACTCAAATCGAGCCCCGTCCTCACTCCTCTGCCTACTCTGATTGGATCCTTGTTGCCTAGATACAGTACACACTGTCGTGAGGTTGGGCCATAGTCGAGCCAGTAAGGAATCAGGTGTCAAATGGTACCAGGAAATGACTTGTGATTATGCCTCTATTTAAAATGTTTACAATTTTTTTAAAGGATTAAGTGTTTAAAAAAAAAAAAGAAAAGAAAAAAAAAATCTCTTTCCTCCAGATCTTTTTTGTAAACTAAGAGGAATGAACTCTTTCCCTCTTTGTAATTTCGTACAAATGTTTTTAACTTGTCACGTGTGCTGCAGTTTTAATTTGATATTTTGACACCAAAACTTACACTGTTGGTCTACAGCTGTGTGTTATTATATACGGTAAATCATCAAGGTGAATTTGAACTGCAGCACCGATCCTGACAAACCTTTGAGTCTTCAGCACTCTGTTCTTCACCTCTGCTCCACAGAACTCATCATCACTCACAACATTCACCAATGTTAGTCAACTACAATACTTGATTCAACTATATGCCTCATTTTTTACTTTAAATGAGCACTGTGGCAGTGTTGGCACCACACAAAAATGATATTAGTAATGCAGTCCTTTGATAATGAAAGTCAATATTTAATCTGCTATCAAATTACAGGAGCTGGTCTGATAGTAGAGAATGATTTGCAGCAGGAAAGTCATGTAACTATTTAGCAGTAGTTTAGCATTTTTTTAATGTTCATTAGATTGTGTGTTTACAGAAAGAGAGAGACTGTTATCTGCAACAGTTTTTAATATATATGGCAGATCAGGCATAAAATGAGTTCAGCTGTACAAAGGTAGACCGGCAAATACACAATTACCTGTTACATAACCTACAACTTCAATTTTAAAGAGTTTGTGGGGTCATAAAGTTCATCTCTACTTTTTCCTTCGCTGTCAGCATTGACTGATGTTAAAAAGTGATCTGTTAGATTAGCAAAATCCTTTTCTACTTCTTCAGTTGTCACATTGTGTACTGAGCTCATGAAACTCAGGATTTATATCATGGAAGGAAACGTTATTAGAGCCGTTTATAATAACTGGATTGGGAGGCAAAGAAATCTCAGACATATAGCCTTCAGACAGGTTTAAAATCACTAACCGGCACAGGTTATATTAAAACACCCCACCTCCTGTAGCGAATATAAACCCAGTCCAAATGGGACTTGAGTCTTATCTATCACACCCTTTTCCCCTCTATTCTAAGAGTCTCTGATGGACATTATCTTGTAAAAACATACCACACTTGGATACGACCCAGTCTGAGTTACAAGCAGGTCTACTCATGTCCTAATGCACATCATGTACTTTCCTTGTCTTAAGAGTCTACCGCACACACACAGTGTAGCATAATGATTTATCTGAGTGTCTTTGAGCAGAGGTGGAAGGCAGAGATGTGTCTGGAGTCGCTCTGTATCGACCAACATCCCTCTCTATAATGTGGTTACAATTGGAGCCTCCAGGCCTCTGTTACTTTAACCCCCTGCCCCGACCCCTCCTCCACTTTTCCTGTTTCTCCTCTTCTCTGTTTGTTGCCCGTTTGGGTCTGGACTCTTGGTTCTCATCTTGCCCCGCACCCCTGGGGTTTCTGTATGTTCTCTCTGTCTCCCTCTCTTTCCAGAGCACCACTCCTAAGGCTTTTGCTGCTCGCAAGATATCCTTGACCAGTGAGTATACCAGTTACATCTTTCGTCCTACATGAGGAAACGAGTGGAACAAGGACGAGAGGGAAACATCATCCTTTTAGCATTTAAATCCTCATCATTATTGTCGATTAAACTGTCAATCAAGTAGTTGTGAAATATCCAAAAAAGACCTTAGAAAATGAGCTTGCCTGACTGAGCTAGATTGAAACTAAATAAATTCACACACACTCCTTTTGGACTATAATGTTGATTGGAAGCAAAAATCTTTTTTGTTGTTCTGGAAACACAGTGATTAAAAGTCATATTTAAACAAAACACTTGAATTAATGTGCTGGTTCTGTCCAGCAGTGAGGAAACTGTCCACACAAGGACACGGTCACAATATGCTTTATGGAAGCTCACACTACATTATATTTATCTGCTGCATAGTTCCTATTATTTTTCATTGCATACAGTACTTCACATGACCTCTGTGTGGCAGAAAGCACTTCATTCTCAACAAATGTGCAGCAACATGTTGAATGCTGTTTAACGTAACCTGGTGTGAAAATGTTCCTGAAATAGTTTAATCTCACAGTTCCATTTACAAACTCCTTATAAACTTTACTTAGTCACTGCCACCTTTTGGAAAAACTATTTAGGTTAAAGCATTTAAGCAATTATTTCTGCTTTCGGGCTGTGAGCTTGCAGTAACTTGTCACTGAAGTTCTGCTCAGCAGAAAGTAGATCATCCATCTGGGAGTATATTTCCTCTCCTCAGTGTTATGTTTTGACTCCTGCAGGCAGTAAGACGTCGCCAGCCACCACAGATGGAGGCGCGGGAGATGCCGAGACAGGAACCGCAGCAGGGCGGAAGAGGCGATGGGGCTCCAGCACGTCAGTCACTGCTAAGAAACCATCCATCAGCATCACCACTGACTCACTGAAGGTACTGACACAGCACAGGGCCAAGGTGTCCTTTCAAGGAAAATGTGGAAAATAAATGTGATGATTCACATAATTCTTTTATAGGAGCTGCTATTTTGGGCTGTGGGGTAATATTTATTGATTATTTTTCTGTCTAGAAGCAGATCAGAGCTTCTGAAATGACAAAGAATTTTATTTTTCAACCAAATGTTCATCAGTCAAACGGATCAAGTTGCTACACCCAGCTTTTAAGATTTATCTTAGTCTGCCAACTACTGGTTTGATTACAGCTTCCCCAAATCCCAGGATTTATAATCAAACCGCTCATTATTTACATAAGTTAAACCCTTTCAGAACAACTGAGGAACAACAAAACCAGTGTCCACTTTTTCTTGCTGTGTATCAGCTGACAGATTTATTTCTCTCCTTCTCTTGTCCCTATTTTTTCTTTTCCTCCCATCATCTCCTGTCTGTGTCTGGATCCCGCAGTCTTTGATCCCAGACATCAAAGTGAACCAGGAGGCAGTGGTGGAGCTGCACCCAGAGGAGCTGCAGCTGTCTGGGGACGAGGAGAGCCTGGACGCCAGCAGGGATGACCAGGACAAAGGCCTCAAGATCCGACGCACCGTCACACAGGTCCGAAGAGGCTTACTGTGAACCAGTCTCGAGAAATGGTGCTTTTGTCAGCAGTTTGAATTGTCACATTAACATTTTTCCACCTGTAATTCCTCCCCAGATCGTCCCAGGTGACAGCCAGGAAAATGGACGGACAAATGAAGAGGAAGAGGAAGAGGTGGAGAAAACAGAGAAAGATAAACAGCGCAGGACTTCCAGAGACAAGAGGAAGAACAGCGTCTCTGAGGAAGCCTCAGAAACACAGATATCTGTCAACCTCGATGGAGAGGCAAAGAAAGGTAAACGACCTCACTGAAACGTTTGTGGTTTTTTAATTGCTGTAGATAATTGGGTAAAAATATCTTCTCTCTTCCATCATCCCTCTGGCAGTGCTTCATCTTTCTCTCTTTATTACAGACATTCCTGTTCTTATTTTTCCACCCATCACACTCACTCTTCTCACCTCTTCATCTTTTCCTCAGTTACCCCAAGCGACAGTGTGGTGCGTCGCTCCATAAGTCAACAGAAGTCCGGTGTGTCCGTCACCATCGATGACCCCGTCCGTACGACCAGGCAGCCCTCGCCACCTCATGGAAAAATCTCAAATATCATCCATGTGACCAACCTGGTGGGTTTTTACCTCGGTGCACTACATTACAAGGCATATAGAAAGTGATGTTTTTCTTCCACGCTGGCAAAATGTATTCATCGAAAAGATTTAGTTATACTCCCGGTCAAGTTGGAGCCTTAAACTTTCCACGCTTACAAAATGATGTCAGGACAATGGTTTGTACAGAAAATTCCCGCATTTCTAAATGTACCCTACAAGTTTGACATGAATAAGGCATATTGCGTTGATGCCAGTGGCAACCACATCACCATCGTTCCCGTAATTAGAGTCATGAACAGTTACCCAGGTATTATGGCTGTAGTCAAGCATCACCTTTAGTTAGGGGCACACTGCATGACTAAACAGACTGTGACAAGACTAGACATTACACATTTAATGACTAGCATTTGCAGATTTTTTTGTACCTGCGTCATAAGAGCAAGACTTAGAGTTGCCCGTGGATCAAAGACTACAAGATCTCTAATGCCACCCAGCCTCACTAATCTCAGAAAAACAAGAGCTCTCAGACTACACTGACAGAATCTAGAAAGACTAAACGTGTAAGGCTCTGCTGTGTAACTGCAGGTCACCATAATGTTGTCCAAATAAACAGAACTGATGGATTTAAAATATAGAAACAGCTTTGCTTTTCTTTGGAAAAGATATGGACTTTGGCCTGAGGGAGGCGCCAGAGGGAAGACCATGTTGTTAGCTAAGCTAAAAGTTCTCAACTTAAAGACGAGTCTCTGTTTGACGTAGTGTTCATTTCAAAGTACAGATCAAACCAGCAGGCATTCTGACATTAATTTTTTTCAGATATCATGTCATGAGGCGTTGCTGGTTCTAGACAGACAGATTCTAATGATCTTCTTCTTGTTTATTCCTACTTTACATGAATTGAAAATGACAGGTAACCGTGATTGTTGGTGTGTATCCCATAGGTACGACCCTTCACCCTGGGCCAACTCAAAGAGCTGCTGAACAGGACGGGCAGCATGGTGGAAGACGGCTTCTGGATCGACAAGATCAAGTCTCACTGCTTTGTCACGGTGAGTTCCAACAAATCAATATTTTCATATTGAGCTTAGCATGTTGTCAGGCTGGAAGTGATTACCAGCTACTTGTGGAATCTGTCTGCTGCCAAACAGACACATTCGAAGCGGGTTTTACCAAATGCTGAGCTATTTTTAAGGATTGGTGTTGCTTTATAGAACAGGCTCAGCTTCCACCACACAGCAACTGAGAATGGGAGTATTGTGAGAGGTGGACTTGTTGGAGTCTGCTGTTGAAAATGTATATAAAACCCTCAGTATATAGAGACAGGAAGACACATTTTATCTGGAGAATTAAAACCTCTGTGTTCTCATCCATCTCGCTCCATCTGTTCCTTATTTTTTCTGTGTTTTGGTTGAGATGTTTTACAATTTTCAGCCTGATCAACCTTCCTCTTCTTCTGTCCTCGTAGTACGCCACGGCAGAGGAGGCAGTCGCCACCAGAGCTGCCCTCCACCGGGTCAAATGGCCTCTGAGCAACCCCAAGGTCCTCACCGTCGACTTCTGTGAGCAGGATGAGGTAATGATACACTTGATGGAATACAAATTGCATTACAGTAGATGGTGAGATGAATTTATTGTATTTTGATGGGGAAAAATACCTAAATACTTAATGTTCCAAATTTCAAATGCATGATGGAGAAAGTGCATTCCCTGTCTTCTTTATTCTCTCTTTAAAGGTTTAGAGGGGAAATATACAACCTTTGTACGAGCATACACTGTCAATTAGTAGGCCATCCACAGTAAAAGCATGAGAAATTAAATATTAATCGGTTTATTTCTGGAACCATTTCAGATCAGCAAACACATACTTAGTCTTGAGTGGTGTCAGGGATGTTGTTAAAGCTGCAGGCGGTGTCATTTCTTCCATCACGTTTGATTATTGGTACAACTGGGAGATTTCAAGAGAGTACATTATTTAAAGGGATGAGTGCGATCAGTCGACGAGTCGATAAAACGTATTATATTGACAGAATTTGCACTGAAATGTCTTTTTGTCGAATGTTACTTTATTAAAAATGAGCATCCATTACTAATGTTAACAACACTGGTTAAGTAAGATGTGATACACAATATTATATAATAATATAATTAATCTTTTGGCAATCTCAAATTATGTTACCATCATACTTATTATGATGCTTTTCTGTTTCCTCCAGGTCGACTTCCACAAAGGTGTCCTGAAGCCAGAAAATGAAAAGGACCATGTCACCCAGCCAGTCGGTCCTCAGAACCGGTTGCCCCCTCTGATGCCCGAGCGAGACAAGGACAGAGAAAGGGAGCGCGACAGAGACAAGGACAGGGAGCGCGACAGAGACCGGGAAAGGGACCGAGGCGTGGTTGGAGTGCGGGACCTGTGGGCGGAGCGGGAGAGGGAGATGCAGCGCAGAGAACGAGCCCGTGGCGAGCGAGAGTGGGACCGGGATAAGGTCCAGGAATTTGCCAGACCGGGAGAGGATGGACGACGATCTCGATCCAGAGAAAGAGAGAGGAGGAGGAGGGAGAGGGGCAAGAGCAAGGAGAGGAAGACAGATAAGAAGGGTAACACACACTTTAACTAAACAAAATATTAACTAACAATCCAATCCTTTTTTCATCTCCATCTCACTTTATTTAACCTTTGTATCATGTTTAGTTTTGTTGGCTATTTTTGAATCATATAGACTTTCACTGAATGATATATAACTTGTCAAATGGCAAATATTACAGCCTCTCACCCTCAATTGGGGCCTGAGCAGGTGCCCTCCACTGTACTTTGTTTTACACAGATGTGCGGTCGCTTTCTGTCTACTAACTGGGAATTTACATGCTTCTAGCTAGCCAAAATAAAAGGTACAGCTCTGTGAGTTGATTTGGTATTTGGCCAGCAACAATTTTAAAAAAGTGTGCCATTTTTAAAAAAAACTTTGTAGGCTTCAACAAAAAAGGTGCGATGCAGTGCACCTCACATTTTGCAAACTGCATTCTGCACTTAGCAGTGATAATTTAGTATATGTCAACACACAGTTGAGTTGTGTAAAACTTGAGGAAAACATTCACCTATTTGTGTTTTCTAATTAACAGAGAAAGGAGACGAGCCTCCAGCCAAACTGCTGGACGACTTGTTCCTCAAGACCAAAGCAGCTCCATGTATATACTGGCTTCCCCACACTGAGGAGCAGGTTGGTGTTATATTTATATGTTTTTCTCTCTCAGTGGGTGTTTGAGACATCATTTTATCCAACTAAACCTTTGTTCATGTCCACCAGGCTGCGCAGAGGCTTTTGGACCGCACCGAGCGGCAAAAGGAGCGTGAGCGAAGACACAAGGAGCAGCAAGAGGAGGAGGAGAAGAAGCGCGAGGAGGAGAAGAAAGAGAGGCTCAAGGGTCGAGAGAAGGAAGGCGGCTCGACAGCGAGCGGCGCAGCAGCCGGACGAGGAGCCGACGGGGATAGAGAGAGGGACCGCGGCCGAGACAGGGAGGTGGACAAGAAGAGGGACAGCAGCCACAGGCCCAGACGACCCTCGGCGGGCGCCAGCGGGGGACGACGCTCTCGTAGCCGTAGCAACCCGAGGGACAGACGCCGCTGAGAGCCGAGTGGCTGTGGGGAAAGCTGAAGAGAGAGACGGGGCAGAGGACGCCGCAGACAGGAAGTCTTGGGAGGGAGTGTTTCCACTTCTGGAGATTAATTTCTCTTTCCTCCAGTTCAGGACTTGTGTCTGCTCCTCGCTACCTGCCCCACCGTGCTTTAATACGTCCACTTCGACGCCAGCGTTGTCTTCCACACACTTCTGCCATTTCCCCCACACCTCGTCCACGTCAATTAACGCAGAAAACATTTATTACATGTTTTATTAGTAGTAAAACTATGGTGCATCTAGCTCCAACCCCCCCCCTACACTCTTTGGTTCTCTCTCTGTCTTCCAGATGCAAAATTCAGTCCTCTCCCTCCTCGTCTTCGTGTAGTGCTGTTAATTCTCTCTGTTGAAGAAAAGAAGCAGAGAAGGGTGGTGTTTTTTTGGCTCGCCTCAGCATTTTGTCCCTCTGAGGTTTAGGAGCCCGCCTCTTTATTTTAGTTCTGCGGGTGCACAGTTCCTTCCGCCTCAGAGCCCTGTAATAAAACCAGTCCAAAATAGATCCCTGACCTACACATATTTTCTAGGATCAGTTTTAGTGTTCTTCTCTTCAGCACTGAGATTTTTTTCTTTTCTTTTTTTTTTTTTTATATATTCACGACAAAATTTACCGGCCGTCTTTGTCGAATTGAGGAAAGCTGTTCTGTTTTGAAGTTTTAATGAATCCTGTTAATTTTTTCCAGCCTTGGATGGTTGTTGTGTGCTACAGCAGGGGATGTTTGTGTGAGTTCATCTCCCACGAAGATACAACTGGTACTGAAGTCTCAACACTGTAGCCTAGAAATGTGTGCGATAAGAGGAGACGTTATCTTACATGTTGTGGTGATGAAGGAGAAATGCACATGCTTGAGTTCATCTTCTCCGGAAGACTGAAACTCTTGTCGAGTGGAGGTTTATTCTGTAATAATCTCGGGAAGCTGACGTTCCCTGCACTGGTGTCCATGTGGAAATCACTCCTCTGACCCTCCAATCATAAATATGTAAGAGGAGGTACAAATGAGTTTACCTTCTAATAGAGTAATAGTTACAATTTTAATATCTTTAATCTTATGTTTTTAGTTCAAAGCGGTTATCTTGTTTTTTTTTTCCTTCCTCCTGCAAGTGCTGAATGTACCGAGAATTTAAAAAATGAATAAATTTAAAATTGGTAACCAGCTTGTCTGTTTGGATTTTTTTTCACAGTGAACTTGTTTAAACCATTGACTTGAACACAAATGAAATATTTATTACAGCATACAGAAATTACAGTAATGTTTTTACCCAAATTGTACAGATTCACGTAACAAATCTCTTACAGTAAAGTCAAATTTAAGTGCAAAATGTTTGCTAGCCATAATATATATACAAAATAAAAGTTTAGCAAAAAATCCCTTGTTCTTCTACAGCAAACAGTAGCCACATTGGGGTAAAAAAGCAGTAGTTTCTTTCCCGTTCCCTTATAACTATGGTACAGTAATAGTACAAGAAGTACAGCAGGCAGTACATGTGACAAAGGGGACTGATCCAAGACCAAATGAAAGTGAATCAGTGGAGAAGTCTTAATATCAGCAGTTTCATTTTGAAGAAAAAAAAGAGCAGAAGCACGAGAGAACGACAGCATGTCGAGACCGGCGTTTTCATCCAAAGGCGCTGATCAGTGTGTGTTGTGAGGGGGAATGTTGTGTGTGGTGCACACTCTGCCCATGTGACAGGAGTGGCAGAGGAGATGAGAGTCCAGGGGGAAGCACTGCGAGCCGGGCTTATCGGAGAGCTGCTTACCACACTCCTGAGAGAGAGGGGAAAAGATGCAGATAAGGACAGGAACACACAGAGGAAGTGAGGTCAAACATCAAGGACCTTCGTTAAAAAAAAAAAAGTCTGATCAGAACAATGTGGCCAAATCCCAATGTCACTCACTAATGCGAGTGCCAATGGGCCGGACGTTCACATTTCTCATGTCTGACATGTAAAGCTTGGAATTTAAATGTTTAAAAACAAGTTGTCAGTTTAATCCTCCTAAATCCCCTGTGCTTTCACAGCCTGCGTTACAACTTCTTAATGAAAGCAAAAGTATTTTTGTGTCATAACTAAAAAATGGGCTAATTAGCCTGCTAACGAAATGATCAAAGAACTGACAAGAGGTTGATAAAAGCCAGCATTTGGCCCACGAGAAATAGGAATGGGCCAGGATTAAAGTTTAATACCAAGAAATGGCTTGTTGACACCTAAAAATGTGACCAGTGATGCTACTTTTATCCACCCGCATCATCTGATCATGGATTTTGCCCTGTCATGTAATTTAACTGTATTATATTTTTTATTTTTTAAATCAAACTGTAATATGTTTTCAAACTACTGTACATGTGATATTATTTTTATTTATTCTAGGATGCCCATTAACATCAGGTGACAGGACAGCCAAAGAAAACTACTTGGGTACATTTAAATTTGTTAGATTATTTCATTGTTTGATTAATGGACACCGTCCCTTTTCAAAACTAAAGAATTAAAGACTCACAACACTGAACTGTGGGTAATTCCCTCAGGCAAAGTATTCCGAAATATGGACTTATGGAAAGTGGCCATAAAGGGCTCATGCACTTCACGATTTGACAATGGGAAAGCCCAAAACCCACGCAGATTTACTGCGAACATGCCTCAGAGTCTCTGAGTGTAGGCCTTGTTATATTTTAGAAAACAGAGGGAACAAAATAAACAAGTTTGTGCTTTATTTGTTTTGAAAGATGACTCACCTCACAGTGGTAGCACTCAAAGTGATAGTCCTTATTCATAGACACGACCCTGAGGATCTCTTCACTGCCCTGAGACACAAAACAGGAGAAAATGGAGAGGTCAGATTCAGGGTAAAGGGAGGTTGTTTTGACTTTTTTGGCACACTTTCAGTTTTGTTAAAAACAAATGTGAATCACCAGAAATATATGCAAGATAAACAGATTTGATTGCCTTTATTACACTGGTTGTAAAAGCAGGAACACGCCTCCAGCCAGCTTGTGCACTGGAGACGAAAACACGTACTCACCTCAGTAGGTAGGATGGGTTGTAAACAGGCAGCGCACTTTGGGGCGAAAGTCCTGCGGGACGAGAGGAGAAAGTTTATTTACTGTGGAAACCAGCGGCACTCGCAGCTGAGTAATGTCTCTGAAGGACGTGGGATGAGTAAGGGACATTCTTCAAGTGTTACACATGCAAAACCTTACTGTTACACTTAAACACTGATGAATAGGATAAAATACAGGCAGACATTATAAGAGTCACCCGACGCCTAAGTCATATTTTTAACAAATGAGTAAGTCTCACTTGTTGTAGTCTGCCACGCAGTAGATGTTGCTGTGATGGTCCACGGTGAAAGGCACCCCATCCAGAGCCTTGGAGCACACCACACAGCGAAAACAGCCGGGATGGTACGAGTTCCCGAGAGCCTGCAGGATCTGAGAATGAAGACCGAAATATTATTTAAGTCACTGATTTTCTAATTTTCCTTTAAAGTGGTTCATTTTCTCCTATACCTATGTGTATGCAGAAATGTGAGTTGTGTTTTCAATTGTTACTACTGTGATTGTAATACGTAGCAGGATTTTAAGGTACAAAAACCAACTTCCAGACTTAAAAATCCTTCGTCACCACATCTAAATTGCTACAATAAATGAAATTATGAAAAATAAAGTTTACAGAATTAATTTATAGCCACAGTAATTAATGTTTACTATCAATTTATTTTACCAGCGGTTCATATTAACTTTGACAGTACTGGTTAGCTAATAATTTCCCCTGTAATGTTTCCCTTGAATGCCTCCGTCTTTTGCAGGAGTTTGTTTTGCAGTTATTTTCTAGTAATCATTAAAGCAGGAGACGAGAAAGTTGTAATAATTCCAATGTAGCTACATCAACACACTTTCGAGCATCAATCATGTGTAGTCCTTTAACTTCACTGTGATTAAGCCATTCAAACGATGCAGAAAATGGCCCGTTGTTCACAGACCCGCTGTAAGCTTTCTATTTATATTATGGGTATTATGTGGTTCAAATATGGTAAAAAGTTTTAAAGCTAATCACTACAGGTTCTTATTCTTTATTTATTAAAAAACCCAAAGACAAACATTCCTCTGAGAATCGGCTGTGGGAACCCGAGGAGGAGCCAACAAAAAGACGTCACTGAATTCCTCTATCCTCTGGGGGAAAATGGGACGCATGAGACTAAAAATATTCCCTTTAAATCTAACATAAGTCTTGAGAGTTTAGAGGCATTTGTGGTTTTCTCCATGAGGCATGTTCACACACACACACCGCCCTCACCTGTTCGAGAATAAGGTGGCCACACACACTACACTTCTCAGCAGCAGCCTGGAATCCTGAAAACTGTAATTACAACAAAGAGATTACCATTAGCGGAAAATCAATCCTCCGACTCTGAAAATGTCTGAGACGGATGACAAAACACGCCTTTGACCTCGACTCTTACCATGTAATCCTCTTTACAGTACACAGAGCCACTGACATTGTAGAAGTCCTTGTTTCTCAGGGTGCGTCCTGCAGAGGGAGGGAGATAAAAGCGTGAAAAAAACATGGAGATTTTGGAGAGTAAATGGTTGAAAATGGTGTTTGGAAAGGGTGTTGCTGGTGACAGAATTTAAGCTAAATCCTCACTGTTGTGTCTGGGGGGTTGAGGAGGGGGCGGGGGGGGGTATACTCACCACAGGACACACAGGTGAAGCAGCGTGTGTGATAGAGGCTATCCAGAGCCTGGCAGGCATTATCCGCCCCGTACACGCCTTTCCCACACTTCACACAGGTCCCTGCCGGCACAATGGGAAAAGAAACACAACGGGACACAAACACGCATTAAGTCGAGAGTTAATCGCTCGGCGGCTCTTAGCACTTCGTTTACGACGCATACCGAGAGGATGTGTCTGAAATCCAACTCCACACAAAGTGTCAACACTTGTAAATCCTCTCGTTCGCACCACCTAGGGGATTTTCACACAGTTAAAACCCGGTTACCCATGCCAGCCTGTTTGCTCATCCACTCGAGTGTCTCTGTTGAAGCCCTGTTATTAAAAGGGAAACTCCACCGGATCTGACTTTTTGGCAGTCGTTCCAGAAAATAAGATGACTCTTTCTTCAAGGGTTTTTTTTTTTTTTTTAGCTGAAGACTTTCCTTTAAATTTGACATTACACCCTGCAATTGGAGCAATTTGAAGATTAAAAGAGATTGCACTTTCCTCTGCTTTTAGGAGCCTGAACTACCTCAGGAGACAACAAAAGTAACACATTTAAAAAGGGATCACTTCTATCTGCTTCTTTCAAATCATTATCTAATGTTTTTGTCTATTTAAAATAAATGAAACAAAGACTAGTCAGCTCATTTTTCTCATTTTTTTTAAAAGTCAGTTGTAAAAACTTGAACAGACCCGAGGGTGGTTTGCAATTGCTGTGTGGTATTGTACATATATGTCCTCGTGCATGTAAACGATCCTGAAAGTTAAAAAGGTCACACAGAAGCTCCTTTCTCCCACCGAAAACACTGCTACTGAAACGCCTTGTCAGTAGTCCCGCCTTTAATTCTGTGTCCTCGTGACATCACACTTCATCAGTCACACACTTGGCATATTTATGCTTATCGGCTTAATTGGCACGTAAGAATTGATTTTATGAAGTTTACTTTTTTGAACATCGATCAATCGTTCTTCAAGCAAAAAATGTCAAACATTTGCTGGTTTTCTTCATCATTTATGTAAGTAAACGAAGAGTCTTAGGGTTTTGGACTGTGACTGTGATCAGGATTTTTCACCATTTTTCTTGATATTCATGATTAATTGTGAAAATAATCAGCAGAATATTCAATAATGAAAATAATCATTGCAGCCTCCTCTAAACCCACTTCTCTGTATTCCTCATCAAACAGAATACAGTTCAGTCTAAGTACACATCCTGCACTAGATGTAAAGTGGAAAATGTGGTGTGGTGGTCCGAGCTGCAGCGTTTCTTGTGATCTATTTAAAGGGTCTGCCTGCGTTTTTTCCTTTCTAATGTGGCTGAGGGAGTGCCACGCAAAAACGAGAATTCCTACACTCTTGGACAGTCCCTTCGATATTTAGGAACAGGCGCGAGTCTCTGCCAAAGCCAGAAACCAAAAAGGGGCGAGAAGACTCGACCTCGAGGGCTTTAAATTTAACCTCCGAAGCAGCTACATATAGAGAAAGTTGGGAGAGAATTTGTTTAAGTGACTGGGATTGTGTTGAGCCAACGATACACCAAATGGTGAAAAAGTGAGGTTAAGCACACTTTGAATTAAAATATTAGTGCATCTATGGTAATCTAAGAGCACAACGGGACATATTACCTGAATAGTTTTGTTTTTATACACGATTCTTTTGAACTTGTGGGAAAAAATCCCTGTTTTTCTTGTTTTTTTAAGTATTAGCGCTGAATCTACTCCTATAGTTTCTCCGTTTATGGGACAAGATTTTTAATTTTCACTTTCCTTTTTAATTCTGTCTTTACTCAGCACAAAACTTTAATACAAGTGCGTCGGCTGAGCACAGAGCGTCTGTCTTCACACCTCAGAGCCTCTGATTTCGTCCTAATGGCTGAGAGGAGTACAGTATTGCATGTCCCCTCCGGGCACACATACCTGAGCAGAAAAACAGGCTACAGCACACCGCCCCTGCACACGCCAAGGCAGCATTACACACACACACACACACATGACTCACACACGCTGCGTTACTGTGGCCTGAAGTCACTCTGGGGGAAACACACCCTGCCACAGAGAAACAATACACACATATTCATCCAGCCACCGTAACACACTCCTACCCTGCTACACACACACACACACACACACACACACATCCTGAGCCCTAATCTTCTGTGACTCACAGTAATGGTCGGAGCTGTGTTTATATGGAACCATGTAATTTGTGTCTGAGTGTTACAGCAGAATTTTGCAGTCTAATGGCCATGTAGCTACGCTGCATTAGCCCTCTATGTGCACCACACTGTAGCAAATTGGCAACGTCTTCAAACATCTTTCCCTGATGTTTTGTCTACAGGTGTGAGCCTGAAGAAGTATATACATCTCTGTCCTGCTCGTCCTTTTTTCCTTTCTTCTCTTCAGCCACACATATCTACCTGTCTGGATCAGTTTTTTTTTGAAGACGGAGCGCTCTCTTTTCTCTTCTTCTCTGTGCTCTGCGTGCTACAGCCCTGCATGTCTCTACAGGTTCCATCCATCCATACGCTCTTTCAACTATTAATCTGTCCGTGCATCCATCCATACAACCCTTTCATTTAGAGAGAAACCTGTGATCTGACACCAGGCAGTGAGGAGGACAATAATAACACGCCGAGGGCGGATGCTGGCTGACCTGGCGCTCTATTATTGAATGCATGGGATGCCGTGCATGAACAGTGACGGCACTGGCTCAAATTAAAGATGTGATTTTGCAATTTAACTTGCATCCTGGCCACCTTTCTCCTCACTTTCCTGCCTGAAAACTATTGTTAAAAATCATCTCACCAAAGAACTCCTGCCGGTTCTCCGTAGCCTCCCTCCCGGCTCCGACTCCTGGGTCCTCCTGAGGTTTGACCGGCCCTCCGGCTGAGCAAGGCCCCATCGTTGCCGTGTTTGGTTTGGAAAGAGCCGTCAGAGACTCCTTCAGCATCAGGCCCTCCAGGAGCACCTCGCCTTCCATCGCTGCATCTCTCAGTAGAAGTCGGGTGAGCTCTTCCTGGTACCTGGTTCCAGGTAGATCTGAGTATCGGGCCCTCTCTCCCATCACACCCCCCTCTTTGCCTCTCACTGCCTGCTGCTCGTCCCACCACTCTGGTCCAGCCTGGTAGCACGCTGCTCCTGGACTCCCAACAGCAGGTGGGTAGGAGTGTCGGCTATCGTGGGCCCCAGAACGCATCCCTCCGTCCAGGTACTGATTCCAGGCCTCCACAGGAGTTACCGCGGCCCTGCCTGGAGCCCCATAACCAGCCGCAGAGCCCACTGTCTGCATGGAGGGGGATTGCTGCTGTGGAGGGAGGCCTCCAGAGGCAGAGTGGCGGGAGTCGTAGCCCAGGCTGATGCCACTGGTCCGGTTACTGCTGCAGCGGCTCCCCATGGGGCTCCCTCCTCCGCCGCCACTGGCCGTGCTGGAGGCAAAACTGGACCTGGGGCTGACCAGCACCGACTCCTGGAGGCTGAACGATGAGCATGGGCTCAGGGTTGGTCCAGGGGGATAGAAGAAGCCTCCTCCTACGCCTCCTCCGGTCACATCAGTGCGATGTGGTGGATGAGAGAGGGACGCAGGCCTGGGGGTCTCCCACAGTTCACTGCCCGTGCTCAGGCGTTTGTAAAACAGAGCCTCCTGGAGGGAGAGGCGTTTGTGCCTCTCAGGCTCGGCGAGGTAACCAGACTCTGCCATGCCGCCTCCACCACCTCTGGGAGCTGACCCATAGCCCGCAGCGGCAGGGTACGGCGGGGGGACAGAGAGCGGCGGCTGGGAGAGGAGCTGCTGCCGTCTGACCAGCTGCTGGAGCTCCAGGGAGTAGCGCCGCTGATTGAGGGACGCCTTGGAGCCAAACGCCCCCAGCGGGTCACACTCTGGGCCTAGACCTGACTCACGCCTCAGGTGGGAATCCACGCCTTCGCCCAGGTAACAGGAAGCTCTCTGCTGGGGGGAGCGGCGCCTCACTTGTGCCAAGGTCGAAGGGTGAAGTGGCTGCTCGCCATCTGAAGGTATGGCACCCACCGTGGCGGAAGATGGCGATGGGGTGAGGAGCTGAGGGGGAGGCATTCCCATCCCTCCTCCTCCTCCTCCTCCTCCTCCTGCTCTCCCACTGGCTGAAACACATGCATCGCTTGTGGTTGCAGAGGCAAGCGAGAACTGGCCTTGTCTTGAGGGCGAGGCAGCTGCAGAGCTAGGAGCTGGTGGCAGACCGCTGCCCCCACCGCTGCCTCCGGAGATGCCAGTGTTGGCGTTGCTGTTATTAGAGTTGTTGGCAGAGTCATGTTTTTTCTTTGAACTGTTGAATTTCACACTGCCCGAGTCCGTTAGCTTTAACTTCTCCAACAACTTGCTTATCGGCCTGTCCATGATGAAGCCTTGTCGTGTTTTTACCTGCCTGGGCGAATTCAAGTCCTACAGGTCCCCTCTATAAGTTACAGATTAATGTGCTTGAATACAGTGAGAACAAAGGGTGTTCAAGTAAATCTACAGTTTACACTACGATAAATGAAATGTCAGTTTTCAGATCATTACACAGAAATTAAAAACTGGCCTTGAAACTAGCACAAAGCTAAAAAAAAAAAAAAGGACCCCTTATATACACACACAATAAATACAAAACAGATAAATAAGACCTTTAAGACATTTCAGGGTGGTTACATGACTTAAGTCCTCTGAGTCATCCGATTTGCCCTCATGTGGAAAATCCACAGGTACAGGTAGGCTGTGGTGAGGAAGAATCCATTGGATTAGACAATTAGTTCAAGTCAATCCAGCCAGGAAACAGGAGAAACATACATCCAGGACACTCCGGCGTGACCTATGGTCGTGGAGGGCCTCCTTTGTGGACCCTCATGTGGCTCCACATCTGCATCTCCTCTTCAAACTTAAAACTGTCCGAAAAACACACTTCAGCAAAAGTTGGTTTCTTGGTTATCCGGTGCGGTGCGGTGTGTTGGTGTCTCTCCGTTTGAATTTCTCCTTTTTTTTTAAACACACACACACACAAAGCGGAGAGGTTCAGCGGGATGGAGGATCTCTCCACTTCATGTGGGTCCAGTGTAGACAAGAAAATAAATCCGCTCGTGCACCGATAGTCGACTCACCCGACTTCTGCCATTCATCTCAGGACGAAATAAGTTCAGGAAAAGTTAAAAAAAATAATAATAAAGCGATTAACTTTAACTCGGGCAACGCAAAACACACACACACACACTCGGCACTCGCTGGACTCCTCAGTCCGTCCGTCCATCCGCCTGTGCTCGGCTGCTTTTTAACATTCCCGTTTTCAAAGCAGAAATCCTGTCCGGGACTCGACCAAAGAGTAGCGGAGAAGTTTGGAGGGAGAGAAGGAAATGGGGGAAAGCGCTGCTCCGTTACAGTTACATCCCAGCAGACCGGTGCTGGGTTAAACGAGTCGCTCGAGATAAATAAAATCCCTCCCCGTGTGCATTGCACGGTCGACAACTTTGTTTCTTTCTTTCTTCCCCCTAAATAATTACTTACCTCCCCCCTCTTTTTTTACAAGTGTCGAGTTAGCCGTGGAGGACACAGCTAGTTCCGGTTACGGCTTTTCAGAATTAACTCTTTCCCAGCGACTGTTAGGCCCTACATTTAAACTAAACATACGTGTTAACTATCCGTGGTGCGGCTTTGGTTTCCGTTCACTTAAATTACTTACTCTTGATGAATACTTCAACACATCTTTGTTGTGCGTGACCCCTAAATGGTTATTTATTCGCTTCCGTTTCGACAGCGGCGCTACACTCGCTTTTATTTTGAAGGTACAATCACCGAGCGACCGCTACTTCAGGTTCTGTCGGACTTTTCAGCTTGACGCAGCACGGCTCCTTTATCAGTCAGCGGCGGCTCGTTTCCCCCACCAGGCCGGAACACCTTTCCACCAGCCATGGCTGTTTCGTCATTCATACGCAAAAGTCCCTCAGAGGATGTGCCCACTCCGCCGAGACCTGCTCTCCACAAAAAAAATAATGATTTTAAATAAAAAAATTAGACATTCGTGTTTACTTTACTGGGCTTGGGACTATTTGTTTGGGTGGGAAATAACGTCAGAAGTTTTCAGCCACATGGTCTTGAGTCAACAAGTGTCAAACCAAAATAAAAAAATGTTTCCACAGAGTTTCTGCCATTTTAAATTAAGACTTCAACCCACGCAAGGCCGTGCCCTCTACTGAGGTCATGTCTTCAGTAGGCTTATTTTTGGCTTAAAATATGTATGAGTTTGACAGTGGTGGAAGAAATGTTGAGTAAAGTAAAAGTATCAATAGGCCTACCACAGTTTGGAAATAGTAACTAAGGCCATACCAGTACTGGGTTACATTCCACACTGGGGTTTAAGTCTCCCAGTTTGACAATGTGACTTTCTAAAAGCTCTCAAAGGTCTTTAAATGAGCTTGTTTTAGGAGGGGCGAAACTTTTTATCATGTTCAAACAGACATATGAATGAAATCATAAAAAACAGAAAACAAATTTGCTAAATTTGGCTATTTTTTGTCCAAGAAATAAAACAGAAAACTCAGATTAATAAATGTAAAGACTTATTCTGCAGCACCTGGATCAGCCATCACAAAATGCTTCACAATTTCCTCTAAAAGAACATTTTCTCTTTATGTTGAACATTGACTATTTGTCATCACATTTTGTGTGATTTGCTCAAAAACACATTGATTTGTTTTGCAGAGATTTCAATAAGCCACATGCAGTTTGAGCTGGACTGTCAGAATACAAGAAGATGGTGGTGGTGAGCGAGGCTTGTCAGAAAACTGGTGTCCTTATGCACAGAATACATACGACAGCTTCTTAAAAGGCTGAATCTGATATTTTTTGGGGGTCAACATACTGAAAGGGACGTTTTATGGCAAAAAGTTTGTTAAAATCTGAAGAAAAGAAAAAGTGAATTGCACATTTATTTGTTAAAGCATAAAAACTGGGGGCTGTAAGTCAACACCAGCCTTATCACCTGATCTTCTCAAGGGCACTGACCTAAAATCTAGTTTTAAGGACTTTAATAGTTTAGTTTATACAACATGTTCATAAAATGCCACAAAATGAATATGCAGCCTACACATAATACATCAATAACAATGCAGTAATGCAATATATGATACAGCAGCATGACAGGAGATGTTATAATGTGTACTTTTACTTATTAGGTCCTATTCTGTTAATATAGTTAATGTTTATTTTATTTAAAGAAGGGACAATGCACATTAATTAACATGAGCACCAGAGTCTATGTGCCAGATTTAGCCACACAGGCTCATTTTCATCTGCAGGTTGATGGCATTGAAATAACAAACAAACAAACAAACAAAAAACACAACAGCACATCTTTATATAACACCCAGCAACACTTCAAATGCATGACTTTGAACATTTACATTGTGCTTCTGCTTCTACTTTAAGTTAAATAAAAGATGCGGGTGCTTCCTCACACTCAAAGAAAATCATTTTAAAAAACTGCGTCGTTTGGGCAACGGCACTACTTCATTGTACCACCAGCCTGTGGAATGCGCGGAGGGACACGGCGGAGTGACGCGGCGGGTGAATTTTTTCGGCGTGTCTGAGTTCTCCAAGGAGGATACAGGGTAAACATCCCGCGACTATTTCAGGACTGGCCGGTATTAGTCAGGCCCCGATTCCGGCAGTCTGTGGCAGTTCGCGGACACACCAACACAGTCAGCAAACCGTGATCAAGTCAAACAGTGTTTGTGAGGCTCGTCGGCTCTCTATCTGCCCCGGAGCCCCCTCCGCGCGGAGCCTTTCATGGCCCCTGCGGTTCACCGGAGTCCCTGCAGCAGCCTCTGCAGACTCCAGCGTTTACCTCACAGGCTGCGAGTGGGAACTTGTCTGAAAAGCTAACAGAGAAATTCTTCTGGGCTTAGTAGCGGAGCAGTTCATACAAAAACAATACTTTGAAGAGCTGCGGCTGGCCTCTGTCTGCATTGCTGCTCCGGCGAAATCATAAGAGAGGCGCATCAAGCCCACTTCTTCATCCCTCTCAGTGTTTTCCAGCCGAGCGTGTGTTTGTGTAATTATTTCCTCAAACACAATTTGACATAAACACAATTATCCTCTGTTTATTATTCCCGGAGAAAAGTGACGTTTTCTGTTTTGAGTATTTTTCACTTTAAACTTAAAGAGGCACTTGAGTATTGCACTTCTGTAAAGTTTGAGGACTCATGAGAGACTTAATTATGCAAATAATGGTGACAACGTAAGCAAAATAGGCTCTGATATCCTGGCTTTGAGTCCAAAGTCTGGGCCAAGCGGCCAAAACACCTGGATCATGCTCTTCATGTAATGTAACTCTACAGGATCCTGCATTAAACCGGTCTAAAGATGAGTGAGGATGGAACAAGACAGAAAATATCATATATCTTTTGTTTTTTCCCTAATGTCGCTTTTTCAAACAAAAGCAAAAACAACAAACAAATTCTTAGGCTGAACAAGTCACAACATTTAACCTGTAAAGAAAGAAGAGTCACTCCAGTCAGGCTGATAACCCGTATGACATCACAATGACATCATCAGGGATTTGTTTTCTCAGACTTGACAAAGCTCACCCAGAGCCTCGGGGGACAATGTACAGCTGTTTTCAAACTACACATCACGGGAGTGTTCCTTTAATGCTTTAATGAAATGAAATACAGGTCAGCTTTGGGGTGAAATGCGACACAAACAGATAAAACACAGGGAAGTGCGACTGCAACAACACTGACAAACATGTACGCGCACATAAAGGGAATGTTTGCAGTTTCTTCCAGAGAACAGGATCAAAAGAAACTAAATGACCACATCTGGATCTCAAGCCAAGTACAGTAAGATTACTCCTGAAGTCAGAATAAGCAAAGAAAATGAGTGAAGACATTTCACCCTCGCCAGAGGGTGTAATCCATCATTTTATCAGATGCCTTCCACTGGCAGAACCACCCATAAATTAGATGACAGAGGAGAAAGTGTACAGTAGGCCTTCTCCGCGGCAGACATTTTGACTTACAGCGGTCGAGCGTGACCCTGCGGCCCTAGAAGGTCTTAGGCCCCCGGTGCTCTCGTCCAGCCTCACACAAAGGAATCCAATTGTCTTAATCATCTCAATGATTCAACAATACACAGTCAAATTATATCTGTTTCCAGTGGAAGCAGTGCTCAACACTCTTTTATGTAACAACGTCTTGTGAAAAGAGAACATCTGTTTGTCCCTAACAGGTGTAATAGTAATAGTCTTGCCATGTGTGATTGATTTGACACTTTATTTATTTGTAGTGCTATTATTATTGAGTGTAACTGCTCTTGAATAGCTTTCTATTTTTATTTCCACTCTTATTATAGTTTATATAATTCTATTTCTGCTATATCTGTACTAATTTCTGTCATTGTGCTGATGCAACACCTGATTTTTCTCCCCAGGAGATCAAGAAACGCTTATCTTCTCTCATCTCATCTTATTATCTTATTATTTTGACATATTTCATATTATAAGAAGCTTTGGGAGACCATAAGGATGCCTGTGACTGGTGTTTGTTGATTGTTGAATCTAAAAAATGAATGGAAACTGGTTTGAATGACCAAATAAAGAGGGAAAAGTGTCATAACAACAACAACAAATGTGCAAAATCAATGTCAGATTTAACCCAAATTAGAAAAAACACAAACTGAGAATTTATAGTTGCTTTTATAGATGTTTTAAACTTTATTTTAAGTCACAAAACACATCAAACTCCCCTTTGAAAATAAAATGTGCAGTGTTGTCCTCTCAGTGTGTCTTCAGCGCCCCCTGCTGGCCAACACTCACCTGTGCAGACAAGATGGCGGCCCCCGTGAGGACGTTGTGCTGTTCAGGTGAGACAGAGGTTATTCACTAAATCTGTTGTTAATGCCACTCGTTAAAAACCTTAAAGTTGAGCGTCGTCGCTGTGAATTTCTTCTTGTACCTGTCGCTACATTTGACACAGCTGCATGTTTTAAAAACCACCGTAAATTCAGCTAACGAGGACTATCCAAGCTAACGATGCTAACAGCTCTGTCAAGTAGCATTTAGCCTCACAGAGGAGATAAAGTAGCCACATAAATGCTTTTAAACTCGTTGACTACAGATCTGTATGTACTTATGAGATGATGATGGAGTAATAGAGTGTATCTTGTGCTTTTGAGGTGTTTGTGGGAGTCTCAAGGTGTCTGCTTTTGCTCCTGTACTTGTTGTTTTCCAGTGTTTAGGCTCTCCAGCAGGCAGTTCAGCACTACATGTGGAGTTCAGGGTGGAGAGCAGTGGAGGAAAGAGTAAGTTCACTGTTTGGGAATATGCACAACTACAACACCTATACTGACATGATGAGGGGCATTAAAAAATGACAATCTCTGGCTGTTCTGCATTGATTTTCATATCTACCTACAGAAATCGACCGATATGTTTTTTTGGGCTGACACCGATAATTAGTAATCAAGGAGGCCGATAACCGATATCTGTAACAGATCTACATTTGCAGCAAAAATGCAGATTGTATGTCAACATTTAGAATAACCACTGATGAAAGTAACTAAGTATAATTTACTCAAGTGCATTTTTGAGGTCCTTCAGAAGAGTATTTACATTTTCTGCTACTTTATACGTCCACTGCATTTATTTGATAACTTCGTGGTGCATTCCATTGTACTCGACACGGAAAAGTGCAATGAAACGGCCATTCAAGTCGGATTTCCAAATTGGAAACTCGGGCAAGAGCCGCGTAGTCCGAGTACACTGACATACACAGTTGACATCACAGCAGTATGATGGCAAACAGAGTGAACAATTACTTTTTACCTGATAAATTTAACTTCATGTAGTGATTGTTTGCGTAACGTGCAGTATGTTTTTCCACGCAAATGCCCTGGAATGCTTTTAGATTGGAAGTTGGAAATACAGACTCGGAAATTCCCACTTCCAACTTGCAACTCAACGCACAATTAGTTACTAGTTATTTTCTACATTCAGTGTTGATAGGCTGTTACTCATGACATCTAACAAATCAGATGGTGTTGTGGGCGGGACATTGAGTGGGACCAGAAAACACTGAGAAGGATAATCGGAAAAAAGCTGAATATCTCCCCCCAATAATCAGCCAGGCCAAATCTATCACTCCTGTTTTATAGTAGCCATATATGCGAATGCTAATTTGCTAATCAGACAATGATAAATCTGTGTCTTAGCTACTCGCCAGCACAGTAATGAATTAATCACACATTTGCAACCAAAACAAACAGCTTTGAGTTCAGTCCTCCCATTCTGTGTGCAGTTTTATGAGGCTTCATAACGCTTGTGTTTGCTTGCAGACATGGAGTTGCCAGAAGTGGTACAGAGTATGGCCCTCTGACGGATCTGCCTGACTGGTCGTTTGCAGGTATTATTTACTTTACTTTTAATTGTAGTTTCTGTGGAGTCACAGATATTAGGTGATAATTTCATCCTTTTTTGTGTCTAAGTAATCCAGTTCAGTTGACGTTGATTTTATCAAATTCACGGTAATGCAGTTAGTGCAAAAACAAGTTTAATTCCCCTTCTTTGCTAGCGATAGTTGGAGAAAAGGGTGACACTTCTCATGTGTGTTAACGTTTTCTTTTGCTGTGTATCTGGACAGATGGAAGACCAGCACCTCCGATGAAGGGACACCTGAGAAGAAAACAAGAGCGGGAAGTTTTAGCCGTGAGTATCAACACTTGTTTTCCTTCTTTTCCCTTCTTATCACTCTTTCTGTGCTTGCTACAAGCACTTTTGTCTGTAACCTCTGCGTTCTTTCTCCCAGAGACGTATCGTGATGCTGAACAATGAGGTGGACACAGGAATGGAGGCGTGGAGTGAGAAACAGGAAGAGGCCAAAAGGATGGAGGAGCACAAGAAGTCCCTTTTACTGAAACCTAAAGGGAAGCTATTAATAAAGAAAACATCTCAAAGTTAGAAACAGATTGTCATCGTAATCATGTTGCTGTATGATTGATCTGAGTGATATATAGTCAGACTATTGATTATATTTATGAGGATTTGTGGGTTTTCTTCTGCTTTACAATTTGTGTTTTTCACCTTTCATGGATTTCTGCAATAAATGTTCGTTCTGTTTCATATGAATCTCTTATGATTGTGTATTTTTGGGCTGAAAATAAACATTTTATAGCTCGAATGGTGAGTTAATGTCTCTCAGCTTCCACTAGAATGCAGCATTTCTCCTTTTTGTAAGGCAGTGTGGAGGCTCGAACGCCATTTTGTCTGGTGTCGGGCTCGGAGAGGAGTTTTGTTGGGCAGGCAGAGGAAGGGAGGAGCTGACAAACACGAAGTAGCTCTGATCCAGGACCTTTTACTGCGTATGAATATGTGTGTTAAAGAGAGAGAGCGAGGGGTTCACACCTTGGCATGCCGTAAAAACTCAATGTTATTACTCGAAAGACATGGCGAATGTTCAGTCATGTCCACATCAGTGCAGCAGCTCAGTTAAGATTAAATGGAGAGCCAATAAAAAGAAACCTTGTGGGAGTTTTTCACAGAATAAAAGTGAGAAAATACGCATTGATTTCTTGTAGACAGAGAGGGGTGTTTCTGTCAACATTTTAGCTCATATCAAGTTTTAGTTTACTCATTTAAAGCGACTTATTTATTTTTTAATGGGGCATCTCTACCAACAAAGAGGAAAAACTTATAATTTCGACTGCGCCATCCCGCTGCCTGCTGTCTGGAAAGACGATTAGCTGGCTGCAGCCAACAGCAGCCCACAGAAAGCGATACTTGCTGGTATCGGCTCAGAATTTGAAGCCGGGTGAAGTCTTAATCAAGCTGTAGAAACACTTGTCTCTTACATCATCTGATTTTCAAAGCAGAACACATAAATCAGCTGTGTAGAAGTGGCAGGAAATCTCATTCCAGCACTTTTTATGTGTCTTTAATGTGGTTTTGAGTGCAGGGATCTTTTGTGCCCCTTACAAAGCATCATTACCACACTGATGAACTATTTCAGGGTATCTGCATGACTTTCCATCGGCATGGGGGTAAGTAGACAGTGACCCAATTTTCATATTTGGGTGAACTTTAAAGGTGTTATATGTAAGAGTCGTGCATCCAGAGATATCTACATAAGTTAGCATGCTAACCAGCTAGCCCTGGCCCATCTTGTCTTGTAATAACACTCCCAGGAGCTCCTAGTCTGGATTGCTAGCTGCGTGGCTAATTGAGCTAACTAGCTAATGGCAGCAGTTGTGGGTTTCTTGATATGGTGACATGGCCAATTCTTCCATATTGCACCTTTAAATAACCAGATTCTGATGTAAGACTGCAGGGACCCTTATATATAACTTTATTCTACCTGCAACGCTGGAATTGGAAAAAGATAATTTCTGAGAAATGAGTCTTAAATTTGCTTAACGGTGATCATGAAAAGGTCTTAAAAAGCTTTAAATGTAAGAGTCTTGCACCCTGTTTTTGAAGAGAATCAAACTGAACTTGCCGCGTGCATTTATAGTGTTAAGGGACATTTTGCTGAGACGCTGTGCAGCTGTGCCTTTGTTAAGTCAGCACTAATTTAGAGTGACTTTGACTTATAAACAGACTGTTTACAAAATGAGGTAAGCCTCTCCTCCTCCTCCTTACCCCCCTCTCGCCCTCACTCTTGCTTTCTGCTCCCTGCTCTCCCTCCATCTTTTTCTCTCTTTGTCTTGTTGCAGACTTCAGCAAAGCCTCACTGTAATTAGGGCTGCTAGCCGCTGAGTTGCAGATTCTTTTCTGTGGAGATGGGAGTTTACCCTCACTCCCCCCCTCCCCTCCTCTCCTTGTCTTAACATTTTCATACAGTTGACCAAAGGAGCTGACTGCTTGAAGTGTGGCAGGACGTTGAGCAGGCCACGGAGCCTGTTGTTAGAAAATGTCAGAGTGGTTAACGGGGGCGACGTGCTTCATTCACACACACACACATCCTCACACCTGGACCTTCAAAGACCTCCGGCTGCACCCACAGTGAGAAATGTAACCCCTTTCTCTCGACGCACCATCTTTTCACATCCTGAATGCCTCTCTCCTCAACAACCTCTCCTCCGACTCCTCCCATCCTCCCCCACAGCTCCCTTCCTCTCCTCCTCGTGTTGTTTTGGTTTTGGGGAAATGAGAACCAGATGTTGCTTATTGTGCAGAAGTCAGCGATGGAGGAAGGGAGGGAGGGTCTGTGGATGTTTAAGAGAGGGGGGGGTAGTGTGCGTTAGGTGAGGTCAGTCTGCTCGGATGAGGATTAGCTGACAGGCCTTTGTAGTTTCACCCACAGACCAGAAAACAGGGAGGGTTTCCTGGCAGATATGACTGGGATGGGGCAGCAGGAGGACGAGCAGTGCCCCGGTGCAGCAGAGTCGAGGGGGGGTTTGTGGAGGGTCTGATTCAGCAACTTATTCCCAAAGACCGCTTCCTGACCTGGGTGTTCCTGGAGTGAGGGGCACCCTGGGCAGTAGCGTGTTGGACAACATGACACAGCCTGAACATATTGAAGTGAATTGCATGACAGTATGAGAAGCTGCACTGTTGGCTTCAATTATCTTTGTGTGTTGCTAGTTGGACAGTAAAGCTTGTGGCTTCCTCGAATTTTGGGCTTTTTGTTTGCTTTTTATGCTGCTGAATTATCTTTTTTGCATCATTGACAGATTATTTTCACTCTTGTGTCGTGTTAGTTTGCTCCTGCTTAATAGAGAGTTTCTTTCTGTAGAAGGTAAAGATGATGTCTCTTTTGGTAGCACTGCTAACAGCTCAAAGTGAAAATTCTGTCATTGTGTAATACTATGGGTGAAAATTTGTAGTCCATAAAACATTTCTGGAGCTTCACAGTAAAACAGTGTTGCAGCATTCTCCTAAACATCCAAAGTAGATGTGGACTAAAATGTAAAAAAAAAACAACCAAAAAAACCCTCCTGAAAATGTCTTCATACAGTTTGTCCAGCTTAATCCAAGTCTCAGGAAGCCCAGAGATCCCAAATTGATTTGAAAATAAATGATTTACACGCTGGACACGTGGTCGAGCTCGTGCACCCACTTCAGTCGGTCGCTTGCAAATGCTTGACCTTAGTGGCTACAGTGAAGACTTCAACTTAAAATAGAGTAAATAATGTCTTTTTAAGAGAATGCTGCAACGCTGTTTTGCTGTGAAGCTCCAGAAATGTCTTGTGGACTACAAAACTTCACTCAACTTTCCATTGGCCTGGGGGTGACTAGACATTGACTGAATTTTCATTTTTGGATCCTATCCTTTAAGTTCCAAGTAGATATTTTTTCATTACAGCTGTCTGATAAATACATTGGAGTTAAAAGCACAATATTTGTCTCTGAAATGTAGTGAAGTAGACATGTAAAGTAGCATAAAATGGAGATACTCAAGTAAAATACTTGGAAACTGTACCCAGGTAAAGCATTGAGCGAGTTTATTTAGACACTTTCCAGCAGTGGAAGTCGGTCAAAACTAGAAAATGAAGAGAAAAAGAAAAGCTACAGTAGAAAAAGTAAATGGTGCCATAATGTAGGTCACCCAAACAAAGTCTCAGGTTGAATTGCAAGCAGCTGTCCTGGCCACTTCCTGCCTGGCATGGAGAAGGAGTGCTGAGCCCGATGGTTGTTCCTGCACCGCCCAGCCAGACTGTATGAGTTCAGCATTAAAATGGCTGACAGGGAAGGGGAGAGAGAGAAAGACAGAGGGAGAAAAAGAGGAATAGAAGCCAACATGGCTGCCAAAAGTCTCATCTGCGTTCATGTCCGTGACCTGCAAGACAAGACGGAGGGCAGATGCTTGGCAGGGTAGCACCTCCAAACAGAAATCCAGATTACTGTGAGAGATGAAGTGAAACATGTGACTCAGTCTGTGGAATTTGATTTATTTTCTCCCTCCCTTACTGATCAGCAACGTCTTTTACAACATTAAACATTATGGGCTCTTATCCTGCTGTTCATCTGTCTGTCTGCCCACCAGGATGGAATCACCATAATATAAAAGTAAAAACTTTCTTTAACACGGCACAGAGGAAGGTTTCTGGCATCGTTATACTTAACACGTCCAGTAGTTTCCTAATAATTTCACCAGAAATTTACTGTAACTTCTTGGGAAATTCCTGGAAAGAGCTACAGTGTGAAATTTTGTTACCATTATCAGGAGCATGGAGATGGTTAAATTGGTACATTACCATTTAATTAATCCCAGAACCTACATCATGTCATCCAAAAGATCATCCAATAAATCTAAGTGGTTGTGGGAGCAGAAAAACTGAAAATCAAATTGATTTTCCGTGGGATTTTTAAAAAAAACTGACCCACTTTTACTTTTTGTTCGACTTGTTCATGAAAATGAAACAGACTAGACATGGCTTCAATTAAAGAGGTCGCAACCAAAATGTTGGGAACCACTGACTGAGAGAGCGCTTGAGTCAGTGCACAGCATTCACCAAATATGGAGGGTAAAGGTCGCAATAATAAATAAATTACTCAGGTTTAAATGATTTCCTGTCATTAAGATTTTTGTAGCTCTTTCAAGGTAATTCCACTGAAAACTGCCTATAAACACAACTCAAATTCCTGCCGCAGAGCAGGTCTTTCCAGGAAACGTACAGTACCATGAGATTATTAAAAAATTACATGACTGTCTTTTTTTGTGAAATTGAACCCATGCAAGGATTGAAGGACAGTTTCTGCAGACTTTCAGTCTTTTCATGCACGGTGTCCACCGCAGGAGACAGATATTCGGTGGAGATATGGAATCATAAATTCAGAAGGGGCGGAGGGAAGACGAGATGCACCAAATATCTCTGAAATAACGATTAAATCCTCTTTTTTCCCTTTTCTTCTTTTTAAACTATATAATAATGTTAGTTATTTGTCCTCTCTGTGAATTAACTGAACACCCTTTACAAAGGCTTTATAAATTGTAACTAATGACTTTATCAGTGGTTAATAAATCATTTGATAATGCTTATTAGATCTGTTGTAAACCAGATGATAATGTTGGTAATCAACATTTTATCCAGAAGGTAAGTGGCCGTATGGTCCGTTGGTCGAAAGGAATTTCACAACCTGGCAACCCAGAAACTTTGCTCACTAAGGGCTCATAACTCAGTTGAGCCAGTGGTTAGATTACAACTTATCACTCTTTATATTGGGGGCTTTAATAGAAAGTAGTTCCCTAAACTCATTGATGAGTTATTTTGTGAGTATATCATCAAGTTCACTTCGTATAAGTGTTTAGCTTTCCTGCACAGCTCGCGAGCATCCATCTGTTTGTGAAGCAGTCGAAGTTTCTTTAGAAAGACGGATTCAAAACAGTTATTGTGCATGAGAGAGAGCCACTGAGACAAATGGAAACACCAGTTGACACAGACAGAGAGAAAGAGAGACAGAGACAGTTTGGCCAAGTGGAGGAGGAAAGTGGCTGAACAGATGTGAGTAGCAAAAAAATAGAAATGGTCGGGTCAGTCAGGTTAGTTTACGGTATAATCATGAATCTTCAAGTCCACAGCAGCAACACACAGCGCTGTAACGCCTCTTCTAGTGCCTCATTACCCGACATAGTAGTGTAGTTGAAGTCTGGCCTGTTTGTATTCAGTTAAACCGGCAAGCTAGTTATTAAATCTCTAAAAAGAAAGATTATTTTGTGCAATTCGCAGATGGTGGCTTTGAAAATACTCCACTACAAGTTGAAGTCATGCATTCAAAACCTTAGGTCAAAGTATGTAAGTGGTATCGGCATGTATACTTGTACTTGTACAATCACCAGATTTGGATTTACATGGTTTTCCCTAGTGTCAAAAGTACAGATATGGCAGAAATATTAGGTTGTATAAAATAGAAATACTCAAGTCAAGTACAGGCACCTTGAATTTGTTTTTCTGTACAGCACTTAAGTCAAAGTATTTATATTCCACCACTGTTTATGGACAGAACGGTTAAGATTCACAACACTGTCTGAATGTCCTTGTTTTTCAATATAAGCCACTTTTTATACCCTAATTTAACGGTAAACCCATAAGAAAACCCATCGTGACGTCATCCATTGGTTTTGTGGGTTTTGAAGCCTCGAGTTTGGCATTACAGCCGTCGCCATCTTGTTTTTTTGGAGCCAGAAGTGACCATATTTTTTTTACAAGAGGGTGGAGCTTGAAAGAAAATACGTATGTGGCGCCTCTATCCTGATTGGATCTGGCTATTTTTCCTCTAAATGGGACCATAATTTACAAAATGAACATCATTCTGTATTAAAGACGATTTCAAACTAAAAGTTGAGACCATAAACTCATTAGGAAACTGTGTACTGAGGTAATAAATCAAGAGAGCAGTAGGACCATTTTCTCATAAGCTTACATGCAATTGTAGTTATTTTTGAAACCAGTGGTTCGCCCCCTGCTGGCCATTCAAAGCATCCAGGTTTAAGGCACAGAAAGCTTCATCCAGACTTTACAGTCGATGAATATGACACAAACAGTAAGAAGTTCTCAAAGGTTGACTGTTTGTGTGTCAGCAAAACCTAATTCATGTCACGAACACTTGAAAAATGTCGTTTACATGAAAATAGACTTTATCAGCAACTAAACCGCAACTGCATGCCAGCCATGTTTTCAGCAATTTCTTTACATGCGAGTCTTTGTTTGTCTCGATCTTGTGGTTTACTGAGGTTGTTGTTGCTGTTTACACTGAATCATTTTTTCAGTATGTGAAGAGTTAAAACCGAGCAGCATGAGGAGAAGAGGTTGAAGGAGGGAGGAAAGAGCAAAAACAGACCAGAGATACTTGTGGTGAGAGGAGGAGTGGTTTGAGACTGAAGCCTCATAAAAAGAACAATTTTGCAGTGGGTGAGGAAATAAGAGAGAGAGGGGGGGAAAGAGAGGGAGGGAGGCAGCTTGTTTTTGGTTTAGTTTTTGGGATAGAAATGAGCGGAGGGAAAAATATCCCCCAAACCCCATAAAATGCCATCACACACTTTTTTTTTTCTTCACACGTTTTCAAAAGTCATTTTAAAAAGGAGAGAGAAAGGGCACAAACATACATTTTGTATAAACCCGAGCACACACACACATACAGTACACATACATAGAGGGAGTGCAGTCTGGCTTGGCTGAGAGCTTCAGATGTTTCAAGAATACCAGATGCTCAGCTGGAACGCACTTCTCAGAAAAATGCGACCGTTCCATCATTTTTTCCGACTCCTTCCTCGGCACATGACTGCTGGCTCCACGTCCAAAACAACCGGCCGTGGTGTAAGTGTATCCAGGCTGCTCCGTCTGAGGCCCCTCTGGCAGCCCAAAACCTGGTCTGTCCTGGTCTGGAGGCAGATGCTGTCACCTTGTCACACATCTACACTCCTATTGTTGGATCCTGTCCGTGTTTTTAATGTTGTAATGGACAAAAAGTACGATCTTGGGGAGTTGTACTGAAAATGTGGGGGACAAAAAGTAGTATAAAGCCTTTTGTGGCTCCAGAGGAAGCTGTATGTAATCTGATAAACTAAGTGGCTAAGTTGCATTGTGGGTAATGTAGGCACCATATTTAAGGAGCAGTCTTACTCTGTTGGACTCATTATGGATGAAAACACATGATCAAAATCAATACAGCAGAACCAGAAATATCACCTTTTTTATTCCACACATTCTTCCTTCTTTTCAAAACCTGGGGCCTACATTTCCCACAATGCAACTTAGCCACTGAGTGGAGGCAGTTTATCAGATTACATGCAGCCTCCTCTTCAAGATGCGTTATGCTGCTTTTTTCAAATATGTTGTAGTCCTCCCCTAGACCAGTAAACACGCTTCAATTTTACTTTAGTTGAGTATTTCAATTTTTACTTTGCAGATTCAGATGATGAATACCATATAAAAATCAACAAATAAATTATCATGTGTTATTATGGATCAAGAAACCCAGAGATACATTAAGTATTTCAAATTAGTTGCACTTTCACTACAGTCTAAATTTTAAAGGTTGACTTTGATTGACAAAAGTCAGGAAACTGATTACCTCAGAATTACCAAATAAAGTAGACTATTAAATGTAAGTACGAGCTAAAAAGTTTTAACTGCTAACAATCATTTGTCTACTTTAATTGGTCATTTTGGGGTAATCAGTTTCCTTGAAGTAAAGTCCCCTTTGTCAGATTTTCCAGTGTAGCAACATATAACACATAAATGCTGCACTGATTAGAATCCGGTGATATAATATATATCATTCTGAAATGGACCATTCTGAATAATGAGTACTTTTACTTATGGCACTTTATATATCTTGTTTTTGAAAGCAGGACTTTTACGAGTTCTTTTACGCTGAGGTGTTTCAAACCCAAGTTTACAGAACTGAGTAATTCTCCCACAACTGGAAGCAACTAAAGCTTTTGTTTTTCTTAAAGTCAGACATGCAAACAAAAAATGGAAAAATCCTGTATGGCGAAATTGGTCTGGTTGTGCAAAACTCACACTCCGCCAAAATACAGCAATGAATTATGGTCAAAAGGTGGTCCAGATCTGGTAATCAGAACCAGAAGACCATCTGTCCTCTTGTCGACCTGAGGTTCATTTCTGAGGAAGAAAGAAAAGAGTGATGTGTTTTACTGCTGAGGATGAATGCATCTCTAAAGATCTGTCCGGCGATCCAGGGCCGGCTATAGTCATACGGTTGGCTGAGATGTGGCTATGGGTCATATGTGGCCTGTCACTGGGCCAGACCAACTTTACTACGTGGGAAAAGGTTTTGGGAAAGGCAGCATGAATGCTCGGATCAGCTGAGGTTTGTTTGTATGATTTTATGATGTCATTCTGTGATATTGTTTTAATGGGTGGAGATGATTGCGGTAAATGTGGTACGAAATCAGGTTAAAGTGTAAACATGCTGTTTTATACTGTAGGAGGGGCAATTGTGATAAAGGTAACAACTAACAGGGATTCACATAAACAATGAACAGTGTATCTACAACCACTTGATTTTTAAAGTGTAATGCTGATGGAGATTTTTTTCCTCCAGAGCAGCACATATTGGACGGAAGACGAGGAAAAAAAGGAAACAAATAGCAGCTGTTGGTCTGGTTTGCGACTGTCTAAACCATGATTATGTGAATGATGCAATAATCCCAAACAACCGTGTTTTATAAACACGTTTGCCTCCAACTTCTAAACAATTCAGTGCAGAAACTGTGGTGAAAGACTCTGTAATTGTGAGATTTTCAAAATAAAATATGTTTCAAAACTTCAGCTGAGAACATCTGTCCCTGTTTAGCACAAAATTAGCTTTCGCACACTTACTGCCAATATAGTGTACAAATACAATGTAATGTAATGTGCCAGTTTTTGTTGTCGCTGTCAGAAATGTGATAATTCTACTTTATGTTTATTACTGAGGTCAAGGGGAGTATTTTGCCCCCTTCATGTATGTAAATGGTAGCCATGGGTGAGGATAGTAGTTTATAGTTTTATCATGTATATATAGCATTAAGTCAGGATGTGGTCTAAAGCAGATATTTGCCTAAATTGAGACTTGAATCCAGGTATGCCAGCCTGTCAAAATAAAAGCTTTTTACTGCCAAAATGTAAATTTTTCATGAATTAAGCAAACAGATGTGGGTGATGGGGTTTTTAAATGGATCCATAAAAGCAAGGGTAGTTAATAAATCAGCTTTGCCTTCAGAATAGTTAAGAATGACAATTTATGGATTAATAAGAGTATTACAGCTGCATTTTTACTTCAATATCTGGTCAAATCTTCATTATATATATTTTTTATCGTCAGGGGAGTAGAACAAGTATCAAAAATGTGTTTGGCTGAAGGTTGCATGACATGGAGTGTTTATGAATAGTCAGATGAACAGATTATGAAAGAATGGGAAAAAAATGTCTAAATATTTGTAGAAAATAGTTTAATTTCACCTTATCTAATGAAATACAAAAGTGAAAACAAGCAGGAACAAAAATCTCATTCCATTTTATTGATATGATCATCATTATAAATATCATTACCATTATCATTGTTATGATCTAAATTAATTCACCTTCAATTTTGATTTGTGTAAAAAGAAAAAAAAAAATCATTGAGCACCATCAAAAGTTCATAAATAGCATCGCTTGTTATTCTGTGCCAACATCTGGGTGATTTCGGGGAAAACTCCCTGAAACTCACATTTACCCCCCTGATCTGATCTAATTCAACACACACTGAGTGTAAACTGGGATTCATCTCCACCATTGTCATGTTATGCCTCTGTCCAGCAGGACTCCAAATGACAATGTACAAAATAAAATAAAAAAAATCATTGCAACTTTACCAGGAGAACAATAATAACAATAACCATACTTATAATAACAACAATTTCCCATAACGACGATAATAATTAAAAAAAATTGCACAATATTGTTGGAAACTGTACCGCTTACTGACACAAGCAGCTCTGCTCATATTCGACAACTGGAATGTGAGATTTTTTAAAAGAAATATTTTTCCCGTCTGACTGCTTGCACTGAAAGAGTGAAAAGAGTTTTGCCTGTTAATCGAGTAACAAACGTAAAAAAAAAGGAGTTTTTGTACCAGAAGGACCATCTGCTAAAGCTACACCATCCTGGGGGAACCGCCTCCAGCAGCCTTGTGTTAGGTCTGGCATTTGTGGACATAAACCTGGTTAAACACACACTAATCTGTGCATGTTCAAAAGTCTGCATCAATCAATACTAACACTGTGCATAAGGGACTTTTTTTATGATAGTCAGCTCTATCAAATCTGTCCGAAATGTTGGCAGGTGATAATAACTAAAGCTGGACGTGGTCATTCTTAGATGGGAGACAATCCTCTTAGCACTTCTCTACACTGGGGCTGATCTTTAAGTACCTTACTTTGAGAAATATGAGCTTTCTTTTCCTACAAACCTGAAGCCAAAGTTCTCAAACATTAATGCTGGCAAAACATTGGCAACAGTACAAGAACTTTGCCTTAACAAAATTGGCAACATTTTGCTTTAAAGGTGCAATATGTAAGAACTTCGGTTGAAAACATTCAAGACTATGACGTCGATGTGCTGTGTTGCAATGTTTAGCATGCTAACCAGCTAGCCCCGTCCCGTCCGGGTTCAAAGCTCCCGTGCGCCGAGCTCCCAGCCTCCATCGCTAGCTGTATGGCTAACTGAGCTAAGTAGCTAACCGCAGCTACAGTTGGCAGTAGTTAGCGGTTACTCTGGGCACACACTGTGAGCATGAATTTAAGTGGCCAGTTCTTACATATTGCACCTTAAAATATGGAACCATTTGATCAAAAAGTACAAATCTGACCAGACATTCGATACCAACTCGACAGTTTGTAGTACAATGTGCAGACGCAGTTCAGGTAGTACTTCTACAAGTATGAGGTTCGATACCCGGCCCTACTTCTTGGTGAAAAAGAAAATGTCAAAACAATTTATTCAAAAAATGTCACGCTGAATGACTTTTAGAGTAAAATTCCCCCAAACCCCAACAGACTTTGGACAGCAAATGTATTTCAGAGCAAAAACTCTTAACAGAGAAGATGAATTTCTGAGCAAAAACCCAAAGTGAGACACAGATTTTAAAGTGAATCAGACAGCAGTTCAGCTGGAGTCGTCCAGTTAAAGGAGAGGGAGGAAGGAGGGATGTTTTTTAAATACATGTGAGAGAGGGAAGTCGCTGATGAACATGAGTCTCTTTGTATATCTCCCTCCTCTATGTGAGATTGTGGGTATGTTTTTAATCTCTCGACACAGAACAGTACATGTAAATCGTTAACATACAAATACACATTTTCCTGATTTCAGTTTCTAGGGCCTTTTTTTCTCTCTTTTGTGGCACATACAAACCACCCACACTTCTTCCCACTTCTTTCCCCGTTGTCTTCTGTCTTTCCTCCCGTTGCTCTCTCCTCCTCCTCTTCCATTTCTTCCCCGCTCTCAGTTTCCATCTTCACCCTCGGCCCTCGTTCTCTGTCCCTCTGTGGCAGTCTGTCAATCCCCCCGTCGCTCTGTCTACACCTTGTCCAGGAGGGATCTCTGGCAGTAGAGGAGGCGTCGAGGCGTGCCGTACTTCCTGAAGAACAAAAGCGCTCCCAGAGTGACCACAACCAGCACCAGCAGGAGGAGAGGGATCACCACGGCGGCTGGCCCGGCGCCGCTCTGCGATTCGTCCACCTCGATGATGATCACCTCCTCTTCCCGACCCTTCTTGGGCTCGTCGCTTTCGCAGCCCATCCAGTCACTGAGTACGGACTTGGGGTAGCCGGACTCCACCTTCATGTACTGGTTGTTGAACTTCCAGTACTTGTTGGCTTTGTAGAAGTAAGTGTAAGCTGAGGAAAGTGGAAAGATTAAAGATCAGAGGTTAGTTTAATGAGATATAACAGTTGTGAGTGTTTATTTAATTTAAAACACATCAATACAACTGTTGTTGGGTCTGCAAAATGTCAGAAAATAGTGAAAAATAACACAATTTCCTAACGATGACAACTTTAAAATGCTTCTTTTGTCTGACCAACAGTCCAAAACTCAAAGATATTCAGTTTACTGTCACATAAGACAAAGACAAGCAGCAAATCCTCACACCTGAGAAGCTAGAACAGTGAAATCTTTGGCATTTTTGCTTGATTATGATCAATCGATATTTTAAAAAAGTTGCCAATTAATTTTCTGCCCATCGAAAATTCAATAATCGACTAATGAGATGGGAAACTTACATCCATCTTCGCTCATGATGGCAGCTTTGATGTTATCCGGGGCACCGCTCCACATGTTGATGGGTTTTGGATAGCCGCTGTCCACGGCGCGAGTCTGCTCGTTGAAGCGGTAGTACCTACAAACGACAGGAAGACACAGAACTGTTAAAGATCTACGGCAGAAGCATTTACATTCTACAATTACACAGAAATTTGGCTGATTCTGATCTTTTAGTATCTTTAATTCAACTGAAGTTAAAGCAGCTACAAGGAGCGTTCACTTTTGTTGATTCTGGCGGCCCCTGTGGACAAAAGTGGTACGAGCCCCACCACCTCCTGCCTTAAAGATCTTGATCTGGCCAGCATGTGTTGTGTATTTGTTTTTGTAAGCGAGTGAAAGAAAGAGTCTACATATTTTGAATACCATTTTACTTTACTTTTAGAAACACAGCTGTTAGCATTTAGCTAGCATTTTGATAATGTATTTATGTATTCAAGTGACATCACTTTCATCCAACTTTCAGGTGTAAAATCAGTGTAGTTCTCCTTTAAAACATCATTTTTAAGGGCAGTAATGTTTCAGGGATTAAAATATACAGAAATGAAAGTGAGGATAGTCTATATTTGGACGTTAGTTAAAAAGGAGGATGAGGTTGGAGAAATTTTGACTCATGACCTCAACTGCTGTGTGTCTCAGCGGTTTAGGCATTAATCGGTTTTACTGTGTAATCGCCAAAGTTCCTGTTTCAAGTTCAGTCAGGGATTGTCATCCCTCTTCTCTCTCCCTTCATTTTCTGTTTCTTCTCTACTGTTTGCTATCTAAATACAGGCATAAATGCACAAAAAATATAAGAAAAAAAGAATATGTGCGACTGAATTAGAGACAGGAAGGACAAAGTGTGAGTTAGATGACTGAAATGTGGAATGCTTCACAACAAGCTCACAGATAAGCAAGGTAAACATACAAGTAATAACAAGTTACTACAACCGAACAAAAAGGGAAATAGATTAAATCTACGCATGAATGTATACGTGCTGCAGGAACATTTCAAAGAAAAACTAGGGTCAGACGTGTGTGCTTCTATCTGATCTGTGAGGGTGAAAGGACGATGGAGAAAAAAGAAGTATGCCCATTCATTGGTCCTTTGAAATGAGGACCAAATTGAGAAAATAACTTGTTTTAACCTGCCTATTTCTCTTAAAAACTGGATTGGTACAAATAAAATGTACTTAACATATCAGATTATACACACAAAACTTGAATAGAGGAGAGACTCACTTGTTGCCTCTGAAGAAGTACGTTTGTCCTGTTGGCGTGTAGAACAGAGCAGCATCGATCTTGTCTTTGGGTAGACCGGTGCCCAGGTCTTTCAGGCTCTTGGGGGAATCCTTGTCCATGCTGGACTCACTGAAAACCCAGTACCTGTCACCTGGAAGGACAAAAAACACAGAATGAGAAACCATAAAGGAGGAACAATCAGAGGGAAGAGAAATCACAGATAATAATTACGGCAACACATGAAATTAATCTCGTGTGCAGCTGAAATCATTGCAAATCTTGTTTCAAGCCAACTCAGATGGGACCTACCCTTGAAGAAGACAAATTTCCCATCATCCCTCTCGTAGGCGGCGTTGATGTTTGAGGGCAGGCCCTTCCAGAAGTGACTGATGGTCATCGGGTAACCTGTCAGCACCTTGTTGTTACGCACACGCCAAAACCACTTGTCCTGCAAACACACACAGGCAGAAAGATTAGAAATACAGCAGAGCGTTTTACAAAATGGGACTTTTTTGGCGTTAATTTGCCTGAAATAATGCACATTAGTGCTGAAACAACTAGTCAATAAACGTCAGAACATGGATTGACAGAAATCTTGATAAGTTAAAAACAATGTCGGCTTGTTTCAGCTTTTCAAATGTGCAGATTTGCTGTAGTAGTAGCAGTATTTGCTTCAAAACCGGCAAGAAGTTCAAGCAATGGTATTTATTCCAGAGATCAAAACCCGCCTTTATTTTGAAGGAGCACTATATTGTGCAGAATGACTAGTTTGAGAAGCTCCACAAGACAAACAAACACATCTTATGACATCATGTCACAGTAGGAAAAGCACAGGTGAAACTAACGAGAATAATGATGACTGAACTCCTCTATGACTTGGTCTCTGAGAACGAAAGGGTCTCCTGTACCTTAAATACAAACTTTTCCCCTCTGAGGATGGCGATGGTGTCGAAGTGTCCCTCGCAGATGTCTGGGCCGTGGTCTGGGGTGGATGACTTTGTGGGTCGAGGAGGAGGGGGAGGAGGAGGAGGACCCCCGGACTTGGTTCCTGTGGGAGAGATGTTGTGAGAGAGAAGAGCGAGCTTATTTTTAATGTACGTATCAACGCTATGTTGACTCATGTCCAGCATTTTGGTCCGGACGTAAATATCTCAACAGCTACTAAATGGATTGCCATGAAATTTAGTACAGACGTTCATTGTTTCCACACTGACTGGTGATCCCCTGACCTTTCCCCTGAGCATAAGGCTCTTCCTTGGGTGACATATTGTGAATAATCCAACATGAGTTAAAGCTAGCAATATGGTGGATAATTTAAAAACTAAATTTAGATATCATTTAGTGATAGTGAGAGGAACATCGCTGCAAATATATCCGACAATCGAAATTCCTCTGGGAGAACAACGCACCGTAGATGGCCTGGATGCCTCTGCGGTCGTCGTCTGGCAGCTGGAAGTTTTCGGTATCAAACCACTGGTAGAAGGGGGCCATGATGGCAGCGGGGTCGTTGGAGTGCTCCAGACCCAGAGCATGACCCAGCTCATGGACCGCCACCAGGAAAACATCATTACCTTCAGAGAGACACAGAAAGAAAACATTTAGTTTCTGTTTCTTCCAGGATCTACATCTGACCGTCTAGTCTTTTCTCTCTTACCCCCTTGGTCGGTGTTCCCGGTGGTCCAGGGTTCGGCGAGGTCAAAGTGCGTGTCTCCCCCGATGCCGTTTCCTGGGAAGTAAGCGTGGGCCAGGAAGCCGCCCTCGCCGTCGAACGGCGTGCTGTCGCCATGGAAGCCCTCTGCGAAGGACAGCATGATGTCTGCGAACTTGTCGACCTTGTCTCTGATGTGGCTGTAGGGGATCTCTCTGAAGGTGAGCGGGATCACGCTCTCCCACACTTTGAAGGCTCTTCGAATGGCTTCATACGTGGCTCGTTCGCCGATCTTGGGGGTGTAGTTCTGTATGCTGTCATAAAGAACGGAGAAAAAGGGGAATTAAGGCAGGAATGGAGGAATTTTTCAAACATTTTCTCGGTCACACAATCATCTCGATCAATCGATAAAGCTGAATTAATAATGAGAATCATCAGTTGCAGCTGTAAGTTTATCATCACTTCCACAAAACAATCATATTACATGTGCAACTTTAGCAGTAGGCAGTATTGGCGTGTACCTGAAGGTGACCTCAGACTTGTCCCACTTCAGACCCTGCACGGCGTATCTCTTCCTCCTCAGGTTGGTTTTCAGCTGCGGGCCAAACTTGTCTGCGACGCCACACCGCGGCCGGCCCATCGCCCTGGCAACAGCAAAATAAAACTCTCAACTACAGTATGTAAAATATTCAGACTCATGTGAAGGACACATTTTTTTGTAAATAGTAACCTTGTTTTTTTTTAGACTGTTAAATCCTCTTTCAATCCCAAATCCCTAAATAATCTAAAGTCCCTGAAACTTTGAAACCAAGTAGTTGTCAATCAGGACTTACTCTATCGTCTCGGGGTCTATGGCGCCGGTGACTTTCAAACCATAAAACCTCTGCATGGCTATTATCGCTGTTACAACGGACTTTGGCGAGCGGATGGCCTGGGCTCTGACATCGCCTGGAGGCAGGTAGCCATACTGCTGCAGCCAAGCCTATAAGAGAGAGAGAAAAAAAGAAATACATTTATTTAGATATTGACTGAAGCACGGTTTGAAAAAGAAAAAGTTTCAAAGGGAAAAACTTCTTCAAGGCTTTGTTTAATCCTCAAAATAAGCCTTCCACATTAAGTTCACAGCTTATTGACTACTAAATCTGAAAGATTGTAGGATGTTTATACTCTAAATTATACAAAGCAATATACATTTATTCATCATATTCTGCAGAGAACAACGAAGTGATGAATGAATACATGATGTAATAATACAGTGTTTACTTGTGCGGCATGTATCATTATATGATTATTCTGTTTTAGAAAAACATGAGCGTCTCCAACACTGATGCAGATCTGCTTCAACAGCTGAATAACTTCATTATGTAAGTTGACATTATGAGATGCTGAGGCTGAAACTACTAAAATATGCATTTACAACATGTAACTCGAAATTTAGAACTTTTCTGCTCTATTTTGACATGTTTTAGACCCAAAACAGAGAAAATATAGGTAATAAAATAGCTTATCAGGCAGATAAGAGACTTTATTTATGGGGGAAAATGAGGTGGGATGACTGCCTGGAAAACACCACTGCATATGTCAGACTGTTGTCATTTCATATCAAGATAGAAGCAGCAAAGTCAAATCCTGTGACATGTTAAAGACACAACAAACCTCCTTTATCTTAGCTGCTACATTGAGTATACAGTGTTTTGTTATATTTCAATTAAATACAAGACAGACAAACAACTAAAAAAATGACATTTATCTGCTAAAATACAATGATAGTCTTTTATTTCATGCTAAGCAGTAATTATGAGTGTTGCAACACATAATTAACATCTTTCTGTCCTAGTTTCTCAGTGAGTTACTCAGTCTGCTCTTAGTCAGACATGCCAGAAACAACACAAAAAGTACCTGAAAACATGTTACAGAACGTCTTAGTCGACAAAATATAAGGGATTGGCCACTTGTGTGAACCTGTGGGTGTTTTTGTGCTTCCAGTCAACTTCCAGAGCTTGTTTGGACCTGCTTTCTCTGAGTTCAGATGTGTCACACAGATTGGAGATGGTGAATAATGGAGACAAATGGAGGGAGGACTAGAGCTATACTATAGTTTGTCTAAGCAGACCTACAAACGCTCCACTCCGCAGCAGCCAACACACGCTGAGGTAACTCAGCGTGTCAAATTTATTGTCGTTTCTTCATGTGACTGTGACATTATCCCGTTTACGAACTCTTATAAACCAACACCAAATCCTCACATGCCCCCTTGATTTATGCTGAGCTCGTTATGGGAAACTTTGTTGTGGGGTCATAAGGAGGGATGAGAGAGGAACTGAAAGCCAAATAAAACACACAATCTGAAAACACTGATGTCATTTCAGTCACGATGACCCAGAAGTCTGTCTAGACTATCGCAGCCAAAGACAACTGGCGGTCATAAGACTGGAAAAAGGAACATTTTCAGCAACACTTGGGTCCTTCAAAGCTTGAGTTTAAGATCTCCCCCGCCACTGTCTATGTCTGTCCTCCTCCTCTTTCTCTCTGTCTGCCTTCATGTCAACCAAAACCACCACTATTTATCTTTACACATGAAAGACTAGCCTATTCTTTCCACTGCCTGCTGCTGGTGGTCAGCTGGACTAAGACTGTCTTTAAAGAGGAGTACTAATACGCTTTTATTCGCTGTCTTGCCTAGAGTGAGATGAAAAGATTGATCCCATGATATCTGCCTGTAACCTGAGAAACAGATTAGCTCTGGATAAACAAACGTTAGATAAGGCGCACTCGTAAATGCTTAAGGTAGCATTAGTTGAGAATCAAGAAGTAGAAGTTCTCATGTCACAACAATGTCTAATGTTATGTTAAGTTTGCTAACTTTCATGCAAAGAGTTGGACAAGATAATTGATAGTTTAATAAGCAAAAAGGACTGGAAACAGGTGGAAACAGCTAGCTTTTTGATGAACAGTAGCATAGCAATAGTTAATGTTCATAATGGACAGATATCGCAATGGCTCTGGAGCTCGGAGATGGTTAGCTTAGTTAGCATAACAGACAGCAGCTACTGGGGCTCAAATGACGAATAAGGGATAGTAGTAGCCTAAATGCTAACAGTAGCACAAATAGAGATGGGTCCAGAATTCACAACATCTATGTAAAGTCTGCTAATATTAAATAACTTTCTTGCCTCGAGTTATATGAAAAGATTGATACTGTTTTTCATATATAGGCTAATGGACAGATATCACAATGGCGCTGGAGCTAGGAGATAGTTAGCTTAGTTAGCCTAACAGACTGGAAATAGGTAGCCTTTGGGTAAACAGCGGCAACTGTAGACAAAATGACAAATAAGGGATAATAGTAAATGTTATGTTCGGCCTAGGCTTTAGGCTAAATCTGCTGATTGACCTGTAGCCTGTCTTTCTTATTTCCTTTGTTCAAAAGTCCAAAGTGTAGAAATGACTCATTGTTTTACAGGGAGGTTTCAGTGTGACAGGCGCTTGTAGGTTAATATTTTCCCCTTTGGAAAGAGCCAGACAAGCTGTTTCCCCCTGTTTCAAGTCTGTGTGCTAAGCTAAGCTAACTGGCTGCGGGCTGTAGCTTCACATTAACGTACAAGCATAGGAGTGGTATTGATCCTCTCATCTCCTGGCCCCTTTTGTTGGAGTTGTAGAGGTTTAAATGCACCTTGAACTGTGTTTCCACATATGTATCTGCACACAGAGAGCTACTAACACACATCTTCATCCCCACCACAGATTAAGTTGGTGGAATTACCCCGAATTCCTACATTAGCGTCATCTAAACCTCAGATATCTCTCTTATTCCACCATTACTGCTGTTTTTCTCTTCAAGCCTTCCCCCAGCAAGTGAAGGGGAAAGCAGAGGGGGAGGGATGGAAATGTAGCAACTGAATGGGCAGGACTACCTGGCCTTATACTGCCTGGGCACACACAGCCACTGTTAGCACTGTGGTGGGCAGAGAGGCCAGAGAACAAGGTTCACTTATGACGACGTGCAGAGAGGCAACATATCCCCCCTCTCTCCATCTCTGTTTACTCCCCCCTCACAATCTCTTTAAGATTTCTCTGGATTATTTAAGCATCTAGTTAATCTAATTTATCCCCTGACTTTCTCCTGAGTCAATCAGCCTCTAACACCAACCAAAATTACTCTCTCCGCCTCTCCGCTGACTGCTGCTAGTGTGTGCTGTGGCTCCAGTGTGGTGACGCGTCTGCTTCTATAAAAACACCCCCCCCTGAAAAGTCTCCCCCACACCGTCAAGACCTCCACTTCTCTCCTCTGGTTCTGAAACTACTCCACACACCACCACCACCTCCGGTTGGGACGCCAGGTATCCCAGCATGCACCCCTCCTCCCTGGAACTCCCAGCAGCCACCATCAAAGCTTCTATTTATTGAGACTTGTACATGGCTGGTATTGTTGGCCTCGGGGAGGCTAGGTAGCTCGGTGCGTGGCCATGTGTGGTCAAAGGGCTGACTGCTGGTTTGGTAAACACACCCCTGGGTCTGTGCAGCATTGTGTGTGTGTGCAGTGTCTTAAGGTCTGAATGTATAGTGCACAGAAACTGAAACACAACCAACGTGATGTGAAGTCGGTAGAAGAAGAGGTCGTTTTGGTGGAGCTGTGTGATGTATACATGGTTTCTGTGACCCTACTTTGACCTTTCTATTTTATATAGAGCTAAATAGATGGATTTTGATAATCTATTAAAAAAATGTTATCAAGAAAACAATCTACAGGTTAATACATAATAAAAATAATCAGTTGGAGCTCTTAATTTCTTAAAAATGTAGAATCACTTGCGAAATTAATTTTATTTTCATGTGAAAATTGTAGAGGTAAAGCCAAAATATTGGACAAAATGATTCATTCATGAATTGAAACAGAAATGTTAAATAATCATTAGTTGCAGTTCTAACACTGGACAGTATGTTTATTGACAACATCTAAACTGAGGCAAGTGTAGTACGCTGCCTGCAATCATCTTCTTAAGATCAGAACAGCAAAATCAAAATCTTTTGACAACAAAATCCTCAAAAACAAACTTCACCACGGCTGCGCTAACTTGTAAGGGAGCCCTGGGGCAACAGTGAGCTGCTGGGCTCCCCCCATTATACCCCCCTCTATGTATTTCTGACATTTGATATCCCCCTCAAGCTACAGTCTCATGATCAGGATGCCAGATACACATTTTTAATTAATTTAGCACAAACCAGTTGATTCACAGTAAACCTGGAGCCTTTAGGGCCCATGCGAAGTTGCCTGGTTGATACTTCATGACACAAAATCACTCAAGCGATTATCAACAATTCAAAAATGTGACCACAATGCCGGGCAGCGTGCATCTCACCCGTCACAGGACATGTGGTTGCCACATATTGTAACGCACGCTCTTACTCACATTCTCATGAGACTAAGTTGGTATCTATTTTCCGGATGCACTATAAAAAAGACTGACCACAAGTTCCTGGACGAGTTATAAACAAAACAATCACAAAAAAGTCCCTTGTGCAGTTATAGGTGCTGTGGTAAAAAACAAAAGGACAGTGACGTTTTCAGAGGAAGTGAAAATGTCACTGCGTCCGCACATCTGTCATGTGGGTATAGACAGTGAATTAAATAGAAATAAGGATGTGAGATTTAGTTTAACACTAAAAAGTTTCGGTTCCAAAGACTGTCTTTTTTTGTTTATAGCAATGCTGCCAAGTTTCAAAGCACAATTTGTTTAAATTGCCTCTATAAACATGCACTGTTGTTTTTTTTTATTGTGAATCTTGTTTTCGTCGGTCAGACAAATGAGCTGGTGGGTTAAATCTCACCAGGACGGAGGCAAGAAAATGGACTGACGAGGGAATGAAGGACAGAAGAAGATGATCTAAAGTGCAGAGTTACATTAGCGAGAAGAGAGGTAAAGACATTAGTAGGAAGAGCGGTAAAAGAAAAGTGGGGAAAGAGAGAAAGAGAGAGGGGGGGTTTGAAGCATGGCTGAATTTAAATTTGAGGGACTGAGTCAGTTGTTCCTCTCGCTCGGTGCCAACGGAAAAAACGGAGAATTCTGCTCATGAGTGGCTGAATCTCACATTGCCTTCATTTCTTGGCGTCTCTGACCCAGTTAGCACCCACACCAGCGCCGTGGCATCGGTTTCCCTGCATTTACATTTCTGCTGGGTCAAACAGGTCAAGTTAAACCACCCGACAGTTTCATTCTGATTCAGTCAAACGTTGTTTAACTGGTGCAAGACAACAATAACTGGTGCATCCATATGCAGTTTATATGGTGGCTGCAATGGAGTGATAAATAGCTTTAAACGGGCTGTATTTCACCATTATAAACTGCTTGTTGAGCAATAACTCCACTAAAACAACTAATTACATTTAGTCAAGCTATTTTATTATATATTTCCATTAAATGTTACTTGTCATTGCATTACACTTTACAAATCTGGTTTCTCGTTAGACCGATGTCTGTGTATTACTTTCTAATAAGGTATACTTAAACTTCATTACTACTTATTACTTTAATGGCTAATCATTAGGTAACAGATTAGTCATTACAAGGGACTGTTATTGTGTTGCCAGGTAATAAAAAATCCATTTGGCGGGTTATACTTTTTTGTTAAGCTCCAGTCTGATAGTTAGTTAGATAGTTAGTAGACGTTGAGGTCAAACTGTGCTTGTTAACTATCTGAATTTTGTTATGACCCCGTGATCATATATAGGCTACTTTGTCTGACAACAATTATTTTATATATAATGAGCTTTAACTACTTTATATAAATTGGGTAGATTAGTATAATGCATCATATTTTATATGCTACACTATCATTTATAATGTATTTTTCTATATAAAATCTACTAAGTAACAGATACATGTCCTGGAGTCAAAAGTGCAGTATTTCCCTCTGACATGCAGTGGAAAAAACTGCACTTGAGTAAATGTACTTAGTTACTTTCCACCACTGCTGCCTGTAGTGTTTTCAAAGGGCTCTAGAGGTTTTTATCTCTACCAGGAGGTTGCACATCTGGCCTCTAACTTTAGTCAAAATCAACCAGCTGAACACCTGACAGTAAAAACTTTTGGTCAAACTGAGGGTAAAAATGCATCTGTACTGGAAACTTTCTCTCTTTGATGTCCTCTATTTCAACATGGTGGACCACTTTCTTGGCTGTGGAGCAAAGATAAGCTCCCTCTCTCCCTTGAAGTCCATCAGTTTCTCATTAAGTCCGATCCAGCTGATTGTTTTGACATTTCTTAAGTGACAGCCGCTGCCTGTCGGAGCAGCGTGCACCAGATCCCGAGCAAGCCTTTTTCTTTTGATGCTACATCAACAGCCACTCCATAGTGGAGATAAAGAGAATTGAACCCAGATGTGTTTTGAGCAGATCTGCTGGGATCACCAGACATGTGTCTCCAGATGGCAACGGGAAATCTCCTGAGTTTTTTTTTTTCTTTCAGCCAGATATGGAGAGATCCTGTTTTAGACCATGTTGTTTTCACTGCTGCCCACTTCCTTTGCTCACAAAGTCCAACTAAGCTTTTTATTCAAGTAAAGAAAGGTTAGACAAGGCAAAAGCCATGAATGAAAACAGATGCCGGAGGCCACAGAGGTGCTCGACTTCGCCAGAGGAGTCTTTCAGAGAATAGTGGAAGTCCTTTTTCTCTTTTGGTGGGGCTTCTCTTTTCACTCAGCTTGGATTAACTGGGTTTAGTTTGTCGGAGTGAAGTCAGAGAGGGATGTTCACATGTTGAGCAACACTGATAAACCACAAAAATTCCTCCAGACTCTGAGTTCTGCTTTCTCAACCCCCCATAAAAGGAAACCTCGTTGGCGCTTATTAAACATTTGTGTCCCTCAGTTGTTGTTTTGTCTTTTTTTTCCCCAGTCGTCGCTGTCCCAGTTTTTCTCCACACACACTAGACACGTCTATCTTTTGATCACAGGGTTCATATACAGCTCTCAGGTGATGTAATCCTGAACTTATAATTAACTCTCATCCTGTTTCTGCATCGGGACTGACTGCTATGTCTGACAACACCGAGCACACGACCTGCCTCTCTTCATCTGATGCATCTCATATTAAATCCTGCACTCTTGGTTATTATTAGCTTAGCACTGAGGTGATACACTGCTACAGTGATGTTAGAGATATTGTCCTGCAGCTGCTGAAGACGACTGCCGGACTGCCGTGTTTTCTCACTTTGTTTACAGACATTCATCACTGCGCCGGTGTGTCCGCCACAGGAGCGCAGCTGCCTGCGGCCTCTTATAAACCGTCTGACTTATCCACCATGTCTGGCTTTGACTCACACGCCAGCATCTTGTGGTCAGTGACTAAGGTCCTCCTTCTCTCCTTCGTGTGTCCTGTCCACCCAGAACTACAGTGCAGACTCTTGTATATCTGTTTTTTTTGTGGACCTTTTGCTCTGTGAATCAATTTCCTGTGACAGCTGCCCATTAGTGGTGCATCCTGTGTTTTGCAGAGAAACACCTTGAGTCCGCAGTTATGACTGGATGTGACTAAACGATGATGCAAAGTAAAATACTCATATTAAACAACCTTAAAGCAACATTATGTAGGAACTGGTTCTTTGTGCTATTTGAGTGCAACATCATGCCGTGAACACAAACTCCAGGTTTCTGTCACTATATCATCAGATGTAATGTCAGATGAGCTAACCAGCTAACAGCAGCTACAGTCAGCAGCAGTTAGCGGTTACTTTAGCAACAAGTAAAGCTATCTGTTCACCAGGAAACTCTGTAGGCCACGAGAGATGAGACTCTAAAGGGAAAACCACAAGTTTTCTCTGTAAAACTTTTCACTTTTCCCAGAGATCCTAACCGCCTGGAGTGCAGTGCCAGTCAGCGTACCATCAAAATGATTTTGAAGTTGTGATTTTAAGATGAAATAGGTCCAAATGACTGCTTTAAAGAGCTGTACAGATAAGTCCATTAAGCAGTAAGTGGATAGAAAGAAACTTAGTTGGCAACTATTTTGATAATCGATTAATCGTTTAAGTCATTTTTCTGGCAGAAATGTTAAAAATCTGCTGTTTCCTGCTTCTTAAATGTGAAGATTTGCTGCTTTTGTTTGTCATTTATGATTGTAAATGAAGTCTGTTTGGGTTTTGAACAGTTGCTTGGACAAAAAAAGCACTTTGAATTCATTTGACATTTTAAACCAAATATTGAAAGTTACTCGCAGCCGTGCAGTCGGAGCCAACTTCTAGTCAGCCTTTGCAGAGGAGCAATGGAAAGCCTTCTGACTGGAAACACCACAAACTGCCATGCTTCGTGCAAGACTAAGATTAAAACCACCAAGAACATCATTGGTAAAGTGCCCTCTAGGGGCTGTGTGCTGGTGCCCTTTCTTATTTTTTTCCGCCTCTGCCCCTCAGACATCCTGAGTCTGACGCTGATTGGTATCCATCTGCAAAGCATCAGCTGCCATCTGCCTAAAGATACAGAAGTATCCACTGCCATACCACCAGACTATGGAGCGTTTACTTCAGCTCACATTTAGTTCTACAATCCCGTTGTTGTAAAATGACTATTACCTTTACCTTATGATCACCGAGACTACCTATAGAGCAAATGTGACACGGCTCGAGACCGGCGGCGCCCAGTGAGCTCGTACCCAATCATTTACAAAGCTGCACGGGACATGATGACAAAATATGTTGTTCAGTCCTTCACTAAACTGCACTTTAGTGTCTCCAGGCTGGTGGGTCTCATCGTCTGACGCCTGAGGCCTACAGTTTCCCACATGGAGCCCTCATGTCCAGCTTGTTGTGACCAGCTTCAAGGCCTGTGCAGTCTACAGATGAAAACCATTAACCCCCTCCCCCGTCAGCACCACCAGAACAAAGCAGCTCAGCTGAGGTTTCTAAACTGTGCACTGCCCACCCCCCTCCTCCTCCTCCTCCTCGTCCTCCTCCTTCACAAGCCACAAGAGTTTAGACTCATGACATTTTTTCTCTGGATGGAGTTTCATCTCTTGTTACAGTTTCTACTCAGATCAGATGGATTCTTTCAAGCAGCTCTTTGTCAGGAGGGAGAATAAACATGAGGGAAAGATAAACAGCTCCTCCCTTGCTGTTGCGAGATTAGAGCAAACCTTGTAAACATTAAGAAGATATCAGTAAAACTATAATTCCCTGTAGTGATCCACAAAAAGATTAAATTATTTGGACTTTCTGCTGGAGAACACTGTAAATCTCCAATACATCTTCCATTAATATTATAGAAACTGTAAAAACAAAGGAAACCACACAAAACAACATTTAAAAGTTGATAAAAGTATAAGAAAACAATATGATGAGATATAAAAGCTTATATGACACACTTTAAATTCCTCTATACATCAATGTGCATGGTTTAAACTAAATGAAGTGTGATTTTCCATGAGACTTACCTCTGCTTTCAGTACATTTGCAGAGACGGAGGTAAAACCAAAGCAGCACAGACCACAGGCCAGGGTGAAGAGCTGGGGCAGCATTCTTCTATCTGCAGACTGCCCCACAAAAACTTCAGGAAACTAACTTTCTACACAAGTCCCGCCGTCCTGACAGCAGAAGACGAAAAAACAAACAAGGATCAAAACCGATGCTACTCCGTTATGCTTTTAAAACGTGGCAGAAAACTTTTTTTCCGGGTCTCCGCATGGACGACGAGAGCGCAGCAGACTTGCTTCTCTGCGTAAAAGCGAGTCAGGAGTCAGTCAGAGCTGAGGGCGCAAACACCGGACGAAACGCAGAAATCACCGGGTGGCTCAGCTGGTGTTAACTAAAGCTTCATAGTTTGGCTTCCTGTCCTCTGGTGGGGTTTGTCTGCAGCGTGTGTGGACGTGGTCAGGAGAGAGAGAGAGACACACACACACACACAGAGGGAGAGAGAGAGATTTTCCTCTGGGTCCTCCTCCAGATGTGCAGACGTCATTTTGTTGGACGACAGCTGACATGGTTTATCAATGTACTCATCACTGATACTTTAAAGCAGGGCCGTAGACAGGATTTTATAAATACTGATGCCCCCACCCCATACATCCAGAACATTATAAGACTTTAGTATAAATCTGTACATTCCTCTGCATCTTGACAGGAACAATTATCACTTTGGAAATGATATCAGTGCCAGCACATAGATGACAATTGGACTTAAAATTGACTTACATTTATTCAACGTATTCAACTTCAATTTCTATGCTAAAAATAACTTATTAATATAGGTAACACGATATAATAATCATCATTATTAAATGGTGAATTTATAGTTAATTAGATATTGTTAAGTCATTTTAGTGTTAAGAAACAATGAAATGATTCATAAAACATTTATCAAGCAATTGTAAGGGTTAAAAACATCAGTTGCAACTCTCTAATGCCTATAATAATTATAATAATAATCATGTTTATCAGTGAACTACACAGTATTCATTTACCATTTACAAAGTATTATGAACATCAACTTTCCAATAAACAATTACTAATAAATAGTTAATAAAACCATTGAATTGCTTGTTAACAGTTTAATAACAATTAAATAAAGTTTAATCAACTATAAATTTGCTGTTCTTAATTATCTATGATTGTTTATTTTAATGATATAATAAATATTATAAGGTGTTATCAAAAATATATATTAAGATATCAAAGAGCCAGAGAAAATACAGAGGACATGACCTCAGTGTCGTCAATGATTGCTGCTTTTAAGTAAGCCGAGCTTTAAAAAATAGCAATACCACAGTGAAGAAATACTTTTTTACAAGTAAAAGTCCTGTGTAAGTATAAAGTATGTCTAAAAAAGTATTCCTTTTGACAAAGTACTTGAGTAAAAATAGTTACTTTCCTTCAAACTAAAGGGATGCTATAGCTATGTCCATGAGTCCAATAGTGATATTTGAATGCAGTGCTCGACCAGTGGACTGTTTTGCAAAGCCAGGCGCCTACGTTACCCACAATGCAACTTAGTTAATTACTGATAACACTTTTTTACTTTTAACTGGAGTATTGTGGCTTTAACTTAAAATCTCCTTCCAATCAAACACATGTTTTGCTTACTGTTCTCTTGGATGACGGGGCTTCATCTGGCAGATGAATGTTTATTTAGTTTGACAGCAGAAGACTGTTTTCACATTCATGTGCTGAGGGAAGAAAGCTTGGTCACCTTGAATCTGAGTTCAAGATGTAGGCGTACAAGATGATTTTGTGACATCCCAAATAGTTTGGAAGCCACTGAAGGTTTAATATGCATTACAGATGGGACTTGAGATAGGACACATCTTGCATCCAGCAGTCAACCTTATGAAGTGAAAAATACTTGGATATTCATAGACTTTTATAGACTTTTCAATGAGGAGAAGGAGGAGGTCTTTTTACAATATATTTTGTGGAAAAGCTATGTAAAACCCAAATTCATATTTAAAGCAGAAACGTGTTGGGAGAAGCATTCAAATGCTTTGAGTGAACACGAGTAAATTTACTTTTAGATTATATCTTATGTCCTAAAACATGGAGATCTTTGAGTAAAGGATCTGAAAACTTTTTCTCCCAAAGCTGATATGTAGTAAAGAAGAAGTAGACCTAAAGTAGCATAAAATAAAAACACTGTACTTCAAATAACTAAGCACAGTACTCGTGTAAGTGTACTTTGTTACTTTTAGGTATCACAAGTGGTTCCTCCTCCATTTTTGTGAATCAAAACTGATGTTGAATATTTGTGCGAACCGACACTGACACCTTGTGTTATAGAGGAAACATTTCACCAGAGCTATTGTTAAACATTTATCGCGCTATATGAACGTATATGAACATATGACTTTACAGGATTGTGGATGAATTTGGTGTGAAACTTTTAAAATGAAGAAAAACGAAAGTGAAGTTTCATGAATGGCAGAATAACAACTAAGCCCCGCCCCCTCGCGTCATGAGCTAAAATATACGGAAGTAGCTCAGAACTTGTCAACAAGAAAGGCCGACTGACATGGTAACGTACTCGGCTCTTGTCCTTTTTACCGTTTAATTACGTTTTTACCGCTTCTGGCCTACGTGTTGTGATTCATTCGGGTACTCAAACCTTCCGTGTCGCTCTCGGAAACATTTTCTTGCGGTGTCGCCGCCGAGAAAAAGCGTCTAAACCGAGACCGAAGTCAGGATGTTAGCATTAGCAGCTAGCTCGTCGGGGAGCTAGCTGTTAAAGCTCTTGTGACTGAAGGAGGCGAGCAGCTGCTCCTTCTCCTTCAAAACGAAACTATCTACCAAACGTTGTCTTAGGACATTATGTAATCATTGTAGGGAACAGAATGAGGTGTTTATCGACAGGAACTCGAGCATCCTCATAGTTTTACATTACGAAATAACAGATAGACTTTGAAACTATTTGTTTGGCAAGGACTTAGTCTCGGAAATGCTAGCGTTCCTGGCGTCATTGTTGAGCAGATTAGAGGAAGGAAATCGCTTTGTGTGTGTGTGTATGTGTGTGTGTATGTGAGTAAACACGTACAAGATCAAAACAACGTCAACTTCAAAAGACCCACGTATTGTTTTCCTATCCGGATATATAACAATATTAGATTAATTATGGATACTACTGCATTGCACACTGTTTTAAGGGCCAAAGTAGCTGCTCCTGAGCAAAAAACCTCACTCTTTGAGTCCTTATCTGATAAATACCTTTTAAAAATGTTGTGAAATAATATCCCTTGAGAAGGTAAACAAAAAAAAAACTGTCTGAAGTCAAGTGCCACACAAATAAGAAGTTTACAAAATGAATCAGGGGTCTAGTTAATTTATCTGAATGAAGGCTTCATGAGTACTTTCTTTGTCGATTAATCTGTTGATAACTTCCTTGGTTAATCGGTAAGCAGTTGTGGTGAAAAATGTCGACCAGGGTTTTTTCCCACAGCCAAACATGACGTCTTTATGTATATCTATATATATATGTCTTATATGTATATTTAGTTCACAGTCTTGTGGAGTAAAGAAACCAGAAAACATTCACATTTAAGAAGCTGGAATCAGAGAATAAAAAAAAAATTTACTCAAACCAAGTAATCGATCATCACAATAGTTTGCCATTACTATAATAGCTGACAGTTAATTGATCAATCGTTAGGGCTCTAATCTGAATTAAGATGGAATAACATAAAGGTTTATATTTTTCAACTAAATTTGTGTACAGTCATTTTCCCACTGATGTCTTACAATTCCCTTATTTTCACTATTAGTGGATTATTTTGTAATTGTTTGGTTAAAAAAATCTAAAAAATAAAAGATAAGCGTCCCCAGTTGCAGACTGTGTTTTTGAAATGGGCTTTTTGACCCATTGGTACCTAACTTTAATACTTAACTTGGCCATAACTATGATAATAACTGTTTTGATGTTTATGTTAGCTGTCCTATTTGTTGTCAAAGTAGTAGAATGATAACTTAATGAGGCTTAAAAGTTAACTCTTAACAGCCAGATCTAACATGCATCTCAATTATCTTCTCTTCCTCACTTTGCAGGTGAAGTCTTCCTGAACAAAACCACCTAAAATGACGCCTCTCTGACATTTTTTTAAAAGTTTCATTTAAAAAAAAAAACAACAACCAACATTTTAGAGGAGATTCACTACCACAATGACAGTCACTTACAACCTCTGTGCCCTCCTAGTTTTCACCATAACAGGTGAGTGAATAAATACACATTCATAAGAGGCAGTTTGTGTATCTTCTTTAAATGTTTATCAAGCAAAGGTTATGTTTGCACTTCTCATGTCATACAACATTTTACGATCTCTGTTGGAGATAAAACACTTCTGTTTTGTTTTTGCTTTTTTCCTCTGCAGCATGCAGCCATTTTGAGCCTGCCCTCTGCTCTGGTAAGGAGACAAGCTTGTTGGCACTTAATCTCATGTTTTGATGTCATCAAAGGTTTTTTTTTAATGTCACATTCTCATTAAACTTTTGTCTAATGTGTCACAGTGGTGAAAACTGATAGATATCAGCCTGAGCAGGTCATATTAACAGTACTTAACGTTGTTGAGGTTAAAGCAAAGATAGTAATTTTCTTTAACAATGCTTTAAAAAAACAGGGTCTAATTTTGGTTTCTTTACAATTGCGCCTTTGTCTTGCTGTTTCTCAGCCCGCTGTGGGCATGCCCTCCAAGTCTTGGACACTAAAGTCGGAGAGATCAGGAGTTCTGCTTACCACAGCTGGTCCTACCGCTTCGGTTCCACCTATGACTGCTGGGTCATTAAGGGTTCTGAGGGAGAACCTATAGTTCTCAGGTAAAGACGCTGAGGGACAGACTTGCTTTTGAGTCTTGTTTCTAAAATGTGTAAACTATAAATCAGATGCTCTATACAATCTTAAAAATGCACTGAGTTTAACTGAATATCATGTTAATATGAAAAGTATTGAATGTTTTGCAACACAAAAAACTATTGCAGGACCCAGTGTTGCCCCATCATGTTCTGTGGTGAGGATGTAATACGGATTAAGCAGTTGAGAAACTGTTCATAGATAAAACAGTCAGACAGGAGGGTTTGTTTTTGGATAATTCAGCACACCAAATACCAGATGGAACAAAAAACTTGATCACATTAATGTCAGAATTAAATAACCTGTCCTGCATATTGCTACATATCGATATGCAGGACAGGTTATTTAATTCTGGCGTTAATGTGATCAAGTTTTTTGTTTTCATTACTCAAAATGTCAAAATTTTATAACAGTTGACAATTCATCTTCTTTGTTAATAAGCTTCTCATCTCACTGATCTTACTTTAAATCCTTTCCCAGCTTCTCCCAGTTCTCAGCCCGGTGTAGGAAGGAATGGGTATCTATAAAATCATCAGCTGGTGGTGAGCCATTTGTACTTTGTGGCTCCAAGTTGCCACAACCGATGGAGTTTCCTGGTGGAAATATCACAGTGACACACCACTTCCTCCCACATCTGTTTCCTGTGTCATCTTTTCTGTTGAATTTCGCCAGAGGTATGAGAGCAGGGTGTTATTTTCTTTTCATTTGTATCTTTTTATGGACATTTTGAAAGGAATTAAATCAACATCTTAATTCCTGTCTTCATATCTTTTATTTCATTTTATTTCTATACTTCCAGACTCTGGCGAATGCCCAGTAACATCCTTTGAGTGCCTCGGGGGCCACTGCCTTCCTCTCTCTTGGCGCTGTAATGGTCAGGTGGAGTGTCTCGGTGAAGGTGCCGGCCTAGGCAGCGATGAACAGGGCTGTGATGCAGAAGCAGAAACCACAGAACCCCCAAAGTTTGGCAGCACAGATGAAGAAGAGAAAAAAACAGAGACGTATGTAGAGAGGAAAAACGATAGGGACTCTGAGAGACGTAAGGTTGCAGATAAGTCACCCGACAGAGATATGGAGTCTGATCTGTGGGCGCTGCTGAAGGAGAGGGCGGAGGAGGAGGCCCAGGTGGATCAGGAGCAGCCTCAGACTCAGAGGGAGCACGCTGTGACGCCTACTCCCATTGAGTGGCCTTGTGGAGGGCTGCTCCAGACCTTCTATGGAACCTTCTCCCCTCCAGCCATCCGGGGTCCTGCAATGTACTGTGTCTGGACTCTGGACCCTCAGGACTCGAGGCCGCTGAGACTGGACCTGCAGCAGCTGGTGCTGGGGCCCGGGGACAGACTAACCGTGTACAATAGAGAGCAAGGCAAAGGAGACGTTATTAAAATTGTGAGTTTCTGATTAAGAAATCTCTCCAAATTTTTATTAAAGCCTAAAGCATAAATGTTTTAAGTATTTTAAAAGGCGTTTTGTTGACATGATGTTCCCTTTCTGCAATTCGACAGATCACCAGCGCCTCCAATTACAAATCAGTCCAAGTTGAATCCCATACTGGCCTGCTGTCATTGACCTACGAGACTCTTCCGAGCTCGGAGGGAAGCGGATTCAATGCCACGTTCCACGTTGGAACGTACTGCCCCCCTTGGGAGGGTCGCTGTGGGGGAGCAGCAGGAGGCTGCTTTACCCAGGAGCAGCGCTGTGACGGGAAGTGGGACTGTCCAGAGACGGGGAAGGACGAGGAGGGCTGCAGGGGCTGTAGTCTGAACCAGTTTGCCTGCGGGGTAGCAGGGCAGAGAGCAGTGGCGTCCAGTCATTTCGCTAGTAGGCCGGTGTGTTACCCAGTCACAGAGAGATGCAACTACCAGCTGTACTGTGCTGACGGCAGCGACGAGAGGGACTGCACCGTGTGTCAGCCAGGGACCTTTCATTGTGACAGCGACAGGTCAGTGTTTAAGAAAGTCTCTGGCTCAGAGAGGACATTTTTGTTCACAGGTTTAAGAGATTCAAAGTTCATTCTTGACTTTGAGAACAGCAGTTGAACAAACAATCTTACTTCAAGGTCCATTTAGATGCTTTTCCAGAGCTTAAGACCGTATCACACAGTCTTTATTTTACTGAGAGACTTTATGAGCACCTCAGACTCATCCAATTTGACTAAAAAGTTCATGTTCAGATCTTTGTTCTTGACCTTGGAAGCAGCAGTCAACAAAACAGTCTCTCTTCAAGATCCATTTTGTAGCTCTTCGACTACTCTTGTTTTGTTTTTATGACTGTGTGTCTTTATTGTGGTCAGGTTTGTTAATTATCTGGGCTAGGTGTGTCTTGGTTATAAAGTGTTAGTCAGAGGGTGTATTCAGAAATGTGACTATCTAAGAGTTAAAACAGATTTTTCTGAAATGTATTGTGTAGTAGGACTCGATCAATCATTGACTTATTGATAAACTTTGATAAACGGTTTGTAAATGTTCCTGAATATTTCCTGGTTTCTTTACTCTGTGACAGTAAACCGAATGTCTTTAGTTTGTGGACAAAATTAGACATTTGAGGACGTCATCTTGTCCTCACTAGGAAAACACTAGTCTGACATTGTATAGACCAAACAAGTATTTGGTTAATCAAGAAAAAACTAAAAGATTAATTGAAGAAGAAAAAAAATTGTTGCAACCCTAGGGTTTAAGCAAAATTGACATTGTAACTGAAATGTCAAATCAAATCGAGACAGTAAACCAGTGGCGACACCCGTCACTAGTGTTTTGTGGATTTACAGTTGTGTTGCATTTCAAGAAAATGTACATCATCTTGCGCTGTAATGTTTTAAAAAAATACTTGAACTAAATTTAGGTTTTTTCAAAAGGCAAGCACTGAGAATCTGTCTTATGTTTCCATTTCCAGTGTAATATTAGATAAATTAATACATAGCTGATTTAATTAAAGAATAACTGAAAATTAGGACTTACATTGACCCATTCTGAGCTCTTGTAGCTCAAAAAAGAGAACCTGAATAAATAATAAACCAATTAAGACTCATCCCATGGGCCTAAATCACTGCATTGTAAATCAGTATTTGAATAAAATCCATGGTTAACTGTTGGATGTATTATATACATCTTTTTGATAAAATGATTCATACATAACATCTCTTCAGCCAGTTGAATACACTATTACAGTATCTGATCATGTGTTTTAAGACTGCACCTTGTGGTTTTAATACAATGCTCAGAATGCAGCTTCATGTGAAACTGAGTCTCTCCTGAGTTATTTCTGGACGCTCTGACACACAAACGCCCCATTGTTCCGTCTGCAGGTGTGTGTTTGAGAGCTGGCGCTGCGATGGCCAGGTGGACTGTAAGGACGGCACAGACGAACTCAACTGCACCGTCATCCTGCCCCGCAAGGTCATCACCGCGGCAACAGTGGGCAGCCTGGTCTGCGGGCTTCTGTTGGTCATCGCTATGGGCTGCACCTGTAAACTGTACTCGCTGCGGACCAGGGAGTACAGGTAACTGTTTAGTACATCTTGTCTCTGCTGTAAGCAAAGGATTTCCTGTGACTTAGCTTCTTCGTCTTCTGCCGGGTTTTGTGCCAATAATGTGAGATAGTGAGTCACGAGTTGTTTGTCTTACTACTAGCTTCAGTTGTTGCCAGCACTACCAGACAGCACCTCTCGAACACAGAGCAGAGCCTCTCACAACACAGCCAGTACACTGCGTACTTCTCTCTTTTTAATGAGAAAAACCAGGTTGTTGTAAAGTGTGAGCTTCCCACGTGCAATTTGTCTCAGCCAGAGTGGGTTATGTCATGTTTACTCTTCCAAAAAGTGTACACACAGCACCTTTTCTGATGAAGTAAAAACCTTAGTTATCATATAACAAAACAACGTATGAGTTAGTTATAAAAGATAATATATAAAAAAGATGCATCAAGTGCTTCACAACAAAAAACAAAGTGTTTTAACAGTCTCAAGCAAATTGGAAGTGTTTGAGCGTGAATGCGATTTAATGTGTCTGTTTTCCGGCAGCTTGTTTGCTCCAATCAGCCGCCAGGAAGCAGAGCTGATCCAGCAGCAGGCTCCTCCCTCCTACGGTCAGCTGATTGCTCAGGGAATCATCCCGCCAGTGGAGGACTTCCCTACAGAAAACCCCAACGAGGTGAGAGAAAAGGGCACTACACGAACTGTAAACTGCCTGCAGTGAAGCACATTGTTTACGTTTTTTTATTCATTTTTCAAGGTGTGTTTGGTGTTCTAGTTGATAAAAAGTCGGTACATGTCAGAGTGGAAAAGGATAGTGCATGTATTCATGTGTTGGGTTAACTTCTAAAAACTCAAAATCAGAATTGTCTGTAAGGCCGACTGGCACCCCGAACAACATATGATCAGTCCAATACAAATTAATATTAACAGCTGGTAAATGAAACAAAGTGATAATATACATTGAGTACTATTGGTATAAAGCAATTCTGTAAACTGTGTCTCCCTTCCATTTATAGTAACAATTAAGATTTGGTATTGGGAGTCTGCAAATTGTCGGTTTAGGTACCTTGAAAGTGCTTGAATTTTACTCTTAAAGCTGTCAAAGCCTGTTCTATTCATTCCTGGGAAGAGGCCACAGAGATGCTCATCTCACGGTCATCTATAGTTGGCCCTGTCTTTAAGCCATGTGCTCCATGTTAGCAGCCGTATTAAGTAGGCTGTGTGGGCTGAAGTAGGCAGACTTGTTAAGATAGAGCTAATGTGCTGTTACCATGCAGGTTCACACTGAGGTGCTTTGTTATTAGTTGGTGTTGACAGCTGAGGTAGAGGAGGAGGAGGAGGAGGGATTAAGTGTGTAAAACAAAGCCTGCTCTGTCTGATGGGATCAAAGATACAAACTCGTACCTTCAACTTGACTCCAAGTTTTGTGAATATTATGTTTGGTGTTTCAAATGATTTGTTAAGATATTGACCGGATTTGCAGAAGGTATTTTAACTGACTTGCTCTTTTCTGCTCTCCATTTCTTTTCATACTCCTCCTCAGACCTCGTCTCTTTCTCTGAGAGGAATTCTCCAACTGCTTCGTCAGGACGCTGCCAACTCCCCACACCGCAGACGCAGGCCCCGATTCGTCCGCCGGGCCGTTCGTCGCATGAGGAGATGGGGCCTAATCCCCAGACCTCCCTCCAGGCCGAGTCAGGCGTCGAGCTCCGCCCAGCAGCAGTCGGACGCCGCTCCTTCTGGCCAGGAACCGACTCACTCCACTCCCACGAGCTCCTCGTCGGCCGTGGAGGCGGTCAACCAGCCGGTGCCTCAGAAACTTGGCTTGTTGGCTCAGACGGAGCAGCAGCAGCAGCAGCAGCAACAGGGAGCACCAACTCCTCTTCTGCCACCACCTGTCGCGTCCCCACCTCCACCTCCGTACGCTCCCCCAGCTCCACCCTCGGCCACCCCCAACACTCCTCCTGTCGCCGTCCCCCCGAGCAGCCCCTCTCTGGCCTCCATCTTCCACACGCTGGGCCTGAGCATCTCCCTCTTCAGAGCCTCGCCCTCCTCCTCCACCAACTCCATGCCCCTCTCCGCCTCCCCTTCTTTCTCCTCCTCCTCATCCTCATCCGATGACGACGTGCTGCTTATCCCCCTGTCTGAGGACACCACTTCAGAGGATGATGTACCCATGCTCACCTGAATGACTTCCCCACCCACACACCAACCCTCACCCCTCCTTTATCTTCTCACTGATAAAAACTGAAACCCAGTCTTTCCACGTTTGTTTGAACTTCAGCACAGGAGCGAGACTCACCCTCACTGTGCAAGTCTGGTGCCTTTTGAAATTGAGTTGGATTTGTTGACTTATGGAATCAAAGTATTTGACCATTTTTTTTTTTTTTTTTAGAAAAAGACCTTGAGAAAGTTTTAGCCGAGCAGCATGGCTGACGTATGTTTGACAGGAAGTGTAGGTGAGTATTGGATGTGCACTTAATGAATGCCAGGCTGCACGTTGAAGGTAAACTTTTGCACAGAAGAATCTTCCCTATCCAGAAACTGAGGCAGGCTACTGTCAGGTTGAATGATTAGAGTTTTTAGACGACGTGATGGAAAATATTGTGTTTGTATGACTGTGTGAATGCATTTGCGTTTTAGTCTTACATTTGACGGTGGAGTATGTCTGTAGATGTGGATTGTGTCCACATACTTCTGCATCCAGTGTCATGTAATATCACAGATGATTATATATAAAAAAGAAGAATCATTTCCCCTATTTAAGTGCCTTTTGAGGAGATTCCTGTAGGTGGTAGGTCGAAGAGGTTTCGATGATACACACTGCACACCAAAACACACAGAGGCACATGTTTTCTCACACCATAGCACGCATTGACACATCAGTCGCTTTATTATTAAAAAAACAAAAACAAACTGCATGTCTACTCTGCAAGCTGGCAATAACTTTTCGGGACCCCTATTTTAGTGCACATTGATTGCAACATAACTGCGTGTTCACTCTTCAAATGAATGTATGTAATCTAAGCAAACTGTGTCAAAAGACAATCTCTTTGGTGCCTGATTTAGGGATGTGTGTGTGTGTGTGTGTGTATGCGTGTGTGTAGTGTGCACAAGAAGATGCGGTGCCCCGGTGATGAAAAGGGGGCCCCCGAATTCACAAAACGACCTCAACTTGAATCTTCAACCCTTGAGGGGAATCGATCGCATTCTGTCATATTTTTGACACAACAGACTTGTGGTGTGCCATTTGTATTATTGTACATTTTATGGTGTTTTTATTTCAGCAAGTTACTTCTTTTTTTTTTTTGCTCTAAAGTTCTGTTTAGCTTTGTTGAATGTATTAGGGTCGATGTGGAGTAGCCGGAAGTTTTAAATTTGCAGAGAGAAAGTGATTTTATGGTTTATTAGGGTCAATTTCACTGTATATAAGTAAAAATGTGGCTGAGATTAAACAATTTGCACTTTTAGGTGCCGAGTGTTTTGTGTGTATTTGTGTGTTGGGGGGGTTGGGGAGCAAAATACTGTAAGAAAACACACCTGAGCCTCAGTGATGTCAGAGCCATTGTGCTTTGTATTCAAAAGTCCTATGGAAATTCAGACTTCTGAGAGAGCTCCTTTAGTGGAAGGAAAGCAGAGGTTCAGATCATCACTCTGGTATGCAGGATGACTGGTTGCCACTGAAGATTGTGAATACATGGATGGACTGAGGTTTCAATCACCTACAAGGTAATTACAAAGAACAGAGAGTTGATTAAACTGATGGATAAATGCTGCAGGAAAGTGATAATTGGAGCTCAAATTCACTCTACATTTCACGGCCACTCCAGCAGTTACATGGCCTTAATCCTTGTGGCAGAGTCTTTCAAAGTGGGCTAAAATTTGCCCATAATTACCTTTGATTTGGCCTGGGAGATGACAATGGAAACAAATGAGCTCATTTTGTTTTTTTATATGTTTTTTATATCTGTAGAAAGTTTGGCGGTTTGCGATTACAGTACATTACATCCACTTTTAAAGTGACCTCATTGGCTGTAAAAGTATACCCTTTAATTACATTTCACATTCAAGGAACTGAAAGTTTCCTTCAGTCCATTATTGTCTGTTTCCACCGTGGTCTAAAGACCCACAAAGATTAGATAAATTAGTCCCCTGATGTATGAAAAAGCACTCCATGTGTCATATGCTTTCTTCTTTCTACTCCATGATTATCTGTTGACGCACAATAAACAGAAACAAACTTGTTTGCGACTGCAGATTTTTTAGGAACAATAGTGGAAATAAAATGCTACAAGTACTCAACCAATCAAAAAAAGTTCAGCGTTGCAATCCTCACCAACAAAGTTTCTGGTTGTTTGGAAAGTACTACCTCTTGAGCAGGGAGTTTTTAGGGTGTGGAAAACCAGTGATTTCCTCCAAAGGTTTGTATACTGTGTACCATTTTGACCAGTGCTCAACATTGGAAATGTGATGTACAATACAATTAAATAAGTAAACTAATAAGACTGACTGGGATAAGAAGTTGAACTCTTTCGGTTTATGTGGAGGCGCAAACAAACGTTATCTGCATTTAGTTTCACATCATCTGTTGAGTAGGGAAAAGTCATCTTTGCATGTAGTAGTTTAATAGCTCATATTAGTCAGAGGACATGAGAATAACTAGTCAGGATTGTAAAAAATACTGAGGTCATGTTCCACCTAACATTCATATTTAATTCATTCACTTATCTTGTTCTTGAGTTTTTGAGTTTTATGTGCCAACATGAAGGTTGAAACCGCAAAGTCAGGAATACAGGAACATGTCGGGGTAAACGCTGAATACTTTATTCATGTATGTATCTGTATTTATTTGAAATTTAAATATAATGAACTCACAGTGTGTCTTTTGGTTGTCAAATATCCTCCTTCCCGATCCAAATAGGGTACTTTACAAAATAAAATACATTTATTGAGGAGTAGAAGGGATAAAACTTACTTAAATCATGGAATAATCAATAAAAATGCATTTCTGAACCTTAGCTTTTACACCTGAGTATGATCTAAATGTATATTTAACTGTAAAGGGTGTTTCTGTTAGTTTGATGTACACAGCCACGACTGAATGTATCCTGCAGCTTAGCAAAGCTCCTCAAACCAGAATGTCTAACAGCTCATCATCTTCCTCGCTGTGACCCTGACACAGGTCCCACCTATAATTATGGTTTTACCTCCATCCCAAAGACTCTGGGTGGGGATGCTGGCGGTAATGGTGACGGTGGTTGTGGAGTTCCCCGGAGCCCTGCAGAAGTGCATCTTTGATGAGGTCCAGGCTCAGAATGGGGTGGTCCGAGCTGCACCCATCCACCCAGACGGCCCACCCAGACTCGGATCCCAGGCTGGGCAGCAAACTAATAATCCAGGATGGAGGGCATCACCCCTGCATGGCCGGTCAGTGAGGCACAGGAGAAGCCTGAGAAAGATATCCCCGCCCACTCCCACCTCACTACAGCCAATCAGGATCCGGAGCTGGATTCCAAAGGAGAGCAACAACCTATCAGAGGCTGAGGAGGAGAGAGTGGCGGCAGCAGTGGAGGAGGCTGTGAGGATGGTGTCTTCTTTACTGTCAGGTGAAAAACAGAACGCACACACACACACACACACACACACACACACACACACACACACACACACACACACACACACACTAAAATGCACAATAATGAACTGTCGACCTTTAACAGTGGACAGAGGGACGGGTCCGTTGCTGCTCAGCAGAGACATCAACAAATACTGCAAGTTTCTCTGGAGGAATTCTAGTACTGCCAACTACAACAGGTGTGTATGTATAGTGTGTGTGTGTGTGTGTGTGTGTGTGTGTGTGTGTGGCCTCAGCCCATGAAACACACTCCTTTGGACTATTTTGTAGAAAACAAGGTGTCTGGCAGATGATCACTTATAAAAACAAGGTGTATTGAATATCAGCACTTAAATGCTTGGTGAAATTCATATAGATTGCATAGTCAGCTTGTATTTGATCACCCATCCTTTCTCTTTCACTTGGCACTGTAAAACAAAGGAGAAATGTTGTGAAAATTAATTAAAAAGTCAGTTTTCTTCCTGCAGGTGTGGTCGAGCCAACAACAACTACAGATCTGAGACCTGTCTGGATGTGACAGTAAGCATCAGCCTGATTGATTTTGTTATAGGAATGTAATCCAGCACCTAATATGTTACGCATTGTTTGCTATCCTCGTTATCAACAGATCCCAGATGATCACCTGGCTGGGTGTCATATTTACCCAGAGGCTGATTCACCTCGCGGGACTGAGCTCCGTCCTGAAGGTGCTGGACTCCCTGACACCGACTTCCTGCTGTACCTCCAGGTACAGGCCACTGACAAGTGTAGAGCCGAGGTAGAGAGCCACTGAATCTTAAAGCATAACTGAGAAGTGAATAGAAATTAAAAAGTTAAATCACTTTTAAGAAGAGAAACTGACAAAGTGTTACAATGAAACGCCCCACAGCCTAACGTGTTGGCCTACGCCGTCCACTGCCAGACGGACACCCATGGACGACCTGTAGCTGGGGTGGTGGTGATCTGCAGGGACAGACTGACAGGAGCCACATACAGCCACCAAACTTCTGTACAGGTACCAACAATAACATTCATCATTATACTTACATTATGTGAGTTTTTTTAATCATGTGTTGAATTGTGTGCTCTCATCTGTTTCCCAGACTGTGATCCACGAGCTGTTTCATGCGCTTGGTTTCTCTAAACATCTCTTCCACACCTGGAGAGACTGTTCGTCCACCGCTACAGGTTTTAAATACATTCTGATATTTTTTTATGTCCATTAAGAGGCATTACATCAATATAATGTGGAATTTGACTCATTTTTTAGGTTCTTTAGTGTAATTATCTAAATATAAATGGCCATGAAATGATGAAGGGACAACTGAATCTACTTGTGGGTTGTGTGAATTTATTATGGTAACAAAAACAATGACATGTCCTTTTTTTACTTTTATACTTTGGGATCAATAATCTTTTTTGCAAATGTGGAAGGCTTTGATGAGAAAGAAGGAGACAGAAGAATTGCAGAAAACTAGTTACAATATAACAATTTAATTTAAGCTACTAAAAAAAAAGAGTAATATAAATACATGAAAAATGGTTTAATAACAATTATATCCCAGTAAACCATTTGGAACTAAAGATTAAAGCATGTCTGCCCTACAGATGAATAAAATCAGCTGGACAAAGTATATAAACAAAGAAATTCTCAATAAAATTAGAGACAAACATAGGCAGAAGACTATAATAAAATTAAAAAAATACGTTATCTGTGGATTCTGGCGGCCCCTGTGGAGGCCTTCAGAGAAAGTTACCCTTGTTTTAGTGCTGTACCACCAGACGAGAGAGCAGCTTCTTTCCTCAGGCTGTTCATCCTCAGCACTCTATAATAAAACATAGTTATATTTTTATGACTTATCCAACCCGTTTAGGTCAGAATCTGAACTGGTGACAGGTATTAAGAGTGACTATAATAACTATTTAGACAGAGCTATTCCTCTCGCTAACATCAGTAGAAAGAGGCATCAGTAGTACAGAAGCTTTAACTCACATTAAAGATCATAAGCATTGGTTCAAAATCAGTTCTTCTAATGAGATTTTCTTTGAATTGTTCTCCAGTTGGAGCTGCCTGTTCTCCTCGAGGCAAAGTGACTCACTCTGATGGATCAGGCCAGATGAGGATTTACACCCCATCCGTCATCTCAGCCCTGCAGAAGCACCTGGCATCCACTGACCCTGAGCTGGGAGCGCCGCTTGAGAACCTGGTACTAAGCGGCTCCGGCCTAACTCCTTTTCAGATTTATCATATGCTCTCCTTACTGTAGAAGTTAAATGCTTTCTGTCTTCAGGATCCAGGCAAACTGTCCTCTCACTGGGAGTCCAGGGTCCTGCAGGGCTCCATCATGGCGGCGGTGATGGGGGACCCCACCACAGTTCGGATTGACCCGGTCACCCTGGCTGCACTACAGGATACAGGCTGGTACAGTGTCAACCTGAGCCGGGCACAGAGTCTAGTCTGGGGAGACGGTGAGGAAGATGAAGATGATAAACTTATAAAAATAACTACATGGAACATCTGGATGATTGCAAACAGGAAGAAGACAACCTGACTCATGTGTCTTAAGATTGTTTGCAGGAGAACAAAAAATATAATTCAATAAATGTGTGTTTTTGTAGGTGAGGGAGCCATGTTTGGTTCTCTGTCAACCTGTCGGGACAAGTCTTCACCCTTCTTCTGCACTGGCAGGTTGATTTATAATAATATATTTGTTTTATACACAGCAACTTCTGTTACTAAGGTCACTTTTTTCTTTTCATACCACATTTCCAGCACATGTTTGCATTATTCCTTGCTTTCAGTGGAATTGGGTGTCATTATCTTCACCTCCACAAGGGGGAGTGCCAGACTGATGAATACCTGGAGGGATGTAAAGTGTACAAACCTCTCAAGAATGGAGTAAGTTTTATTTCCTCTCATGTGATTTAATAAAAAAACATCTTCACCAAACAATATTCTTCAGATTATAGAACAAATTAAACCCTTATTTTACTCATTTTCCTCTGGACTTTTCCTTTTTCCAGTTCTGTAAAGCAGAAACATGTCTGTTTATTTCTATTTCTTGTACCCTACATTGCAATTTTTGCCATTTTTTCCCATTGCAGCACCAAATTTCCTCCCTCTTCTTCCTTTTGTCCTTTAGAGTGAATGTTGGAAAGAGGAAAATACCTGGAGGTCAGCTGAAGAGGACTGGAGTGGGGAAATATTTGGTGTCGACAGCCGTTGCTTCTTCTCCAGCCTGACCAGACAGGTGAGTGCTTGCGTGTGAATGCTTGTCACCAACTGTTTTGTTCTTTTTAACATTACTTTCTTTTTCTACTTGTCTTTCTTTTAGAACCACAGTGAGTTTATTTTGTTCAACAGCTCCGTAGAGGGACGTTGTTACAGACACAGGTGTGCTGGACTGAACAGATACCAAATACAGGTGTCTGGCTCTGAATGGGTGGACTGTCCAGCAGGGGGCACTACTCAGGTAACACGACACAAAAACATGCAGTAGCCTATGTGAACTACAGTTCACTGTGAATCAGTAGGGTGTTATCAGGGACAATGTGTAGGTGTATTGTTTTTAAGTGCTTCTTACAATTTGCAACATTAAGAATAAGAAGAGTGTTTATAGTGATTTCATTATTATATCATAATGGATGTGACGATGATGCTTGATCTTGATGTCTTTGCTGTTTTAACCCTCAGATAAAAGGATATCACGGTTTAGTTTCCTGCCCTGACAGGAGGTTATGTCTCTACGCTGACATCACTCCTCCCTCAGGTGATGTCGTTCCATTTCCTGCTTCTATCACAAGGCAAGTATGACTTTAAACAAGCACCTTCTTCCTTTACTGTAACCTTTAATCATACTAACTTTATTTCTTTTTACTCAGTGATCCCTATGAGACTCTAACCTCAGCCCAGAACGAGACCTGGTCGCCGCTCAGACCTCCTGCAGAGCTCACTGGAGCCTCAGCGCTCTGCATCACTGCCGCTCTGTGTTTCCTGGCTGCAGTTGTGGCGACTTACAGGAAATGTTGCTCCCGCAGGGTCAGGATCCACTCTGCCCCAGAGGAGCACAGTGATCTGTAACAAACACTGGCAATAAAAACTTTGAATGTAAACTTTCAGCATTGAAAAACTTGAATAAACTGTGATTTGTATGTCTTTTTCTTGGTCTAAATTGTCATTTTCATTCAAACAAAACATTAATTTGTATGTGAACTTTTAGTTGGTTTTTCATCAAAACTGCAATAAACACTACGTCGGAGAAACAGGGCACACCATCCTCACCAGACTCCAGCAGCACCTTTACGACACCGGGGAAGGCAGACTTTCCACCCACCTGGTCCACCTCTTTCAAACCCCTTCCAGCAATAACTTAATCATCACAGGGGTATAAAACAATGACCACTGGACCAGCAGGCAGAGAAAGAGAGCAGAAAGACTCAGGATCCAGAAGCTGGACACCATTTTTCCCAATGGCCTCAATGACCATTAACCCAACAAACCCTAACCCCAAAACAAAAACAACCCCCAGCACTTATATTTATACCTTTATTACACATAGTCTTATATTCACACATGCATGCTCATGTATTTTACAAGAGTTTATGCACTTGCACTTATATTCTAACAATTTTATGCCTAGATGTTCTACTAACTTTAATGCACTTACTGTCTATTACTTTTTATGCACTTACTTTTTACATTTTATACCTGTGTGTTTTTATGTGTTTTATTGTTTTTTTATGCATTCAATTGTGTTTTATATGCACCCATTTATTACAACACATAACACATAAATTATAGACAACTGCTAGTCTTACCTGTGTGCCTAGGTGCTTTGATTATTTATGTCTTGTCTCACAGGCACTTATATATTCATCTATTTATTTATTACTAACACACATATATAAATACATTTATGTTGCATTACATTATACACGATGGAGACTGTCTTTAACACCATATTAAAGAATAAAATGTTGTTTGCTGAATTTCATGGACTTTTGCATGGTTTCTTATGCATGCAGCACATGCCGTTTACATGTGATTGTCTTCACCATGGGCACATTAAGCCTGTTCTGCCTTGGCACAATTTCCCTCTCCCATGACAAAACATGACAAAATATGAAATAAATATGAGATTAACTGAATGAATAAAGACAGAGATAATCAAGTAACAATATACAACAAAAAGCACACAGAAACATAAGGCTGAGATAAAGATTGTTGATGTGCAGGATGTTGTTTCAAATTTCTATATATTATACACTGGCAGACTCCAGTTGGGTGGGTGGAATACAAAAATTAAGAATCACAGTTGATTAATAACGCTAAAAGCTGTCATCTTGATATCAAGTTGCTGTTTGACATTTCTGAACCCACGTCCAGTGCTGACATCACGGGTTCACTGCTCTCTCTATCAAGGTTGGTTTGGAGTTGATAGAGTAATAGGAAGGATCACAATTAATGCAACAACAACAAAACCAACAATGATGAGACCAATAACAAGAGGATTCTGTGGCCAGAGTTTTTCACTATTCCTTTAAAACTGGGCAGACAAACCCTATCTGCCGAAGACTTTATGAAGCAATTGAAAGCTCTGACACCTTGTGGTGATGTTGTTTTGTGAACTATGTCAGACTTGATTAAATGGAAATATTTGAACATACTTGTGAGTCCTGGTTTCTGCAAATGGTTGTTGACCCCAGATCCGAAAGTGTCCGTACAGAGGGTTGCCAGCACGCGCCAAACGGCCTGAACCACAAAACACGCTCCTAAACACCCCCTGGAAGAACAATTGAAAATTTTTGCCCCTGACACTTAGTCATATTTCACCTCTGATCCATCCCATTCACTTTGCAGGCCTGCCTCTAACCCTATCTCCAACTATGAGATCCAAAAAAGTGTCCCTGCAGGCCTGCCTCTAACCTTCACCACAGACCCGAAAAAGTGTCCGTACAGAGGGGTGCCAGCACGCTCCAAACGGCCCAAAACACGCTCCTAAACACCCCCTGGAAGAACAATTGAAAATTTTTGCCCCTGACACTTAGTCAAATTTCACCTCTGATCCATCCCATTCACTTTGCAAGCCTGCCTCTAACCTTGACCACAGACCCGAAAAAGTGTCCGTACAGAGGGGTGCCAGCACGCTCCAAACGGCCCAAAACACGCTCCTAAACACCCCCTGGAAGAACAATTGAAAATTTTTGCCCCTGACACTTAGTCAAATTTCACCTCTGATCCATCCCATTCACTTTGCAAGCCTGCCTCTAACCTTGACCACAGACCCGAAAAAGTGTCCGTACAGAGGGGTGCCAGCACGCTCCAAACGGCCCAAAACACGCTCCTAAACACCCCCTGGAAGAACAATTGAAAATTTTTGCCCCTGACACTTAGTCAAATTTCACCTCTGATCCATCCCATTCACTTTGCAAGCCTGCCTCTAACCTTGACCACAGACCCGAAAAAGTGTCCGTACAGAGGGGTGCCAGCACGCTCCAAACGGCCCAAAACACGCTTCTAAACACCCCCTGGAAGAACAATTGAAAATTTTTGCCCCTGACACTTAGTCAAATTTCACCTCTGATCCATCCCATTCACTTTGCAAGACTGCCTCCCCCTGGAGGAACATTCACATTGCAGGCCTGCCTCTAACCTTGACCACAGACCCGAAAAAGTGTCCGTACAGAGGGGTGCCAGCATGCTCCAAACGGCCCAAAACACGCTCCTAAACACCCCCTGGAAGAACAATTGAAAATTTTTGCCCCTGACACTTAGTCAAATTTCACCTCTGATCCATCCCATTCACATTGCAGGCCTGCCTCTAACCTTGACCACAGACCCGAAAAAGTGTCCGTACAGAGGGGTGCCAGCACGCTCCAAACGGCCCAAAACACGCTCCAAAACACCCCCTGGAAGAACAATTGAAAATTTTTGCCCCTGACAGTCAAATTTCACCTCTGATCCATCCCATTCACTTCGCAAGACTGCCTCTAACCTTGACCACAGACCCGAAAAAGTGTCCGTACAGAGGGGTGCCAGCACGCTCCAAACGGCCCAAAACACGCTCCTAAACACCCCCTGGAAGAACAATTGAAAATTTTTGCCCCTGACACTTAGTCAAATTTCACCTCTGATCCATCCCATTCACATTGCAGGCCTGCCTCTAACCTTGACCACAGACCCGAAAAAGTGTCCGTACAGAGGGGTGCCAGCACGCTCCAAACGGCCCAAAACACGCTCCTAAACACCCCCTGGAAGAACAATTGAAAATTTTTGCCCCTGACACTTAGTCAAATTTCACCTCTGATCCATCCCATTCACTTTGCAAGACTGCCTCCCCCTGGAGGAACATTCACATTGCAGGCCTGCCTCTAACCTTGACCACAGACCCGAAAAAGTGTCCGTACAGAGGGGTGCCAGCACGCTCCAAACGGCCCAAAACACGCTCCTAAACACCCCCTGGAAGAACAATTGAAAATTTTTGCCCCTGACACTTAGTCATATTTCACCTCTGATCCATCCCATTCACTTTGCAGGCCTGCCTCTAACCCTATCTCCAACTATGAGATCCAAAAAAGTGTCCCTGCAGGCCTGCCTCTAACCTTCACCACAGACCCGAAAAAGTGTCCGTACAGAGGGGTGCCAGCACGCTCCAAACGGCCCAAAACACGCTCCTAAACACCCCCTGGAAGAACAATTGAAAATTTTTGCCCCTGACACTTAGTCAAATTTCACCTCTGATCCATCCCATTCACTTTGCAAGCCTGCCTCTAACCTTGACCACAGACCCGAAAAAGTGTCCGTACAGAGGGGTGCCAGCACGCTCCAAACGGCCCAAAACACGCTCCTAAACACCCCCTGGAAGAACAATTGAAAATTTTTGCCCCTGACACTTAGTCAAATTTCACCTCTGATCCATCCCATTCACTTTGCAAGCCTGCCTCTAACCTTGACCACAGACCCGAAAAAGTGTCCGTACAGAGGGGTGCCAGCACGCTCCAAACGGCCCAAAACACGCTCCTAAACACCCCCTGGAAGAACAATTGAAAATTTTTGCCCCTGACACTTAGTCAAATTTCACCTCTGATCCATCCCATTCACTTTGCAAGCCTGCCTCTAACCTTGACCACAGACCCGAAAAAGTGTCCGTACAGAGGGGTGCCAGCACGCTCCAAACGGCCCAAAACACGCTTCTAAACACCCCCTGGAAGAACAATTGAAAATTTTTGCCCCTGACACTTAGTCAAATTTCACCTCTGATCCATCCCATTCACTTTGCAAGACTGCCTCCCCCTGGAGGAACATTCACATTGCAGGCCTGCCTCTAACCTTGACCACAGACCCGAAAAAGTGTCCGTACAGAGGGGTGCCAGCATGCTCCAAACGGCCCAAAACACGCTCCTAAACACCCCCTGGAAGAACAATTGAAAATTTTTGCCCCTGACACTTAGTCAAATTTCACCTCTGATCCATCCCATTCACATTGCAGGCCTGCCTCTAACCTTGACCACAGACCCGAAAAAGTGTCCGTACAGAGGGGTGCCAGCACGCTCCAAACGGCCCAAAACACGCTCCAAAACACCCCCTGGAAGAACAATTGAAAATTTTTGCCCCTGACAGTCAAATTTCACCTCTGATCCATCCCATTCACTTCGCAAGACTGCCTCTAACCTTGACCACAGACCCGAAAAAGTGTCCGTACAGAGGGGTGCCAGCACGCTCCAAACGGCCCAAAACACGCTCCTAAACACCCCCTGGAAGAACAATTGAAAATTTTTGCCCCTGACACTTAGTCAAATTTCACCTCTGATCCATCCCATTCACATTGCAGGCCTGCCTCTAACCTTGACCACAGACCCGAAAAAGTGTCCGTACAGAGGGGTGCCAGCACGCTCCAAACGGCCCAAAACACGCTCCTAAACACCCCCTGGAAGAACAATTGAAAATTTTTGCCCCTGACACTTAGTCAAATTTCACCTCTGATCCATCCCATTCACTTTGCAAGACTGCCTCCCCCTGGAGGAACATTCACATTGCAGGCCTGCCTCTAACCTTGACCACAGACCCGAAAAAGTGTCCGTACAGAGGGGTGCCAGCACGCTCCAAACGGCCCAAAACACGCTCCTAAACACCCCCTGGAAGAACAATTGAAAATTTTTGCCCCTGACACTTAGTCAAATTTCACCTCTGATCCATCCCATTCACTTTGCAAGCCTGCCTCTAACCTTGACCACAGACCCGAAAAAGTGTCCGTACAGAGGGGTGCCAGCACGCTCCAAACGGCCCAAAACACGCTCCTAAACACCCCCTGGAAGAACAATTGAAAATTCTTGCCCCTGACACTTAGTCAAATTTCACCTCTGATCCATCCCATTCACTTTGCAAGACTGCCTCCCCCTGGAGGAACATTCACATTGCAGGCCTGCCTCTAACCTTGACCACAGACCCGAAAAAGTGTCCGTACAGAGGGGTGCCAGCACGCTCCAAACGGCCCAAAACACGCTCCTAAACACCCCCTGGAAGAACAATTGAAAATTTTTGCCCCTGACACTTAGTCAAATTTCACCTCTGATCCATCCCATTCACTTTGCAAGCCTGCCTCTAACCTTGACCACAGACCCGAAAAAGTGTCCGTAAAGAGGGGTGCCAGCACGCTCCAAACGGCCCAAAACACGCTCCTAAACACCCCCTGGAAGAACAATTGAAAATTTTTGCCCCTGACACTTAGTCAAATTTCACCTCTGATCCATCCCATTCACTTCGCAAGCCTGCCTCTAACCTTGACCACAGACCCGAAAAAGTGTCCGTACAGAGGGGTGCCAGCACGCTCCAAACGGCCCAAAACACGCTCCTAAACACCCCCTGGAAGAACAATTGAAAATTTTTGCCCCTGACACTTAGTCAAATTTCACCTCTGATCCATCCCATTCACTTTGCAAGCCTGCCTCTAACCTTGACCACAGACCCGAAAAAGTGTCCGTACAGAGGGGTGCCAGCACGCTCCAAACGGCCCAAAACACGCTCCTAAACACCCCCTGGAAGAACAATTGAAAATTTTTGCCCCTGACACTTAGTCAAATTTCACCTCTGATCCATCCCATTCACTTTGCAAGCCTGCCTCTAACCTTGACCACAGACACGAAAAAGTGTCCGTACAGAGGGGTGCCAGCACGCTCCAAACGGCCCAAAACACGCTCCTAAACACCCCCTGGAAGAACAATTGAAAATTTTTGCCCCTGACACTTAGTCAAATTTCACCTCTGATCCATCCCATTCACTTTGCAAGCCTGCCTCTAACCTTGACCACAGACCCGAAAAAGTGTCCGTACAGAGGGGTGCCAGCACGCTCCAAACGGCCCAAAACACGCTCCTAAACACCCCCTGGAAGAACAATTGAAAATTTTTGCCCCTGACACTTAGTCAAATTTCACCTCTGATCCATCCCATTCACTTTGCAAGCCTGCCTCTAACCTTGACCACAGACCCGAAAAAGTGTCCGTACAGAGGGGTGCCAGCACGCTCCAAACGGCCCAAAACACGCTCCTAAACACCCCCTGGAAGAACAATTGAAAATTTTTGCCCCTGACACTTAGTCAAATTTCACCTCTGATCCATCCCATTCACTTTGCAAGCCTGCCTCTAACCTTGACCACAGACCCGAAAAAGTGTCCGTACAGAGGGGTGCCAGCACGCTCCAAACGGCCCAAAACACGCTCCTAAACACCCCCTGGAAGAACAATTGAAAATTTTTGCCCCTGACACTTAGTCAAATTTCACCTCTGATCCATCCCATTCACTTTGCAAGACTGCCTCCCCCTGGAGGAACATTCACATTGCAGGCCTGCCTCTAACCTTGACCACAGACCCGAAAAAGTGTCCGTACAGAGGGGTGCCAGCACGCTCCAAATGGCCCAAAACACGCTCCTAAACACCCCCTGGAAGAACAATTGAAAATTTTTGCCCCTGACACTTAGTCAAATTTCACCTCTGATCCATCCCATTCACTTTGCAAGCCTGCCTCTAACCTTGACCACAGACACGAAAAAGTGTCCGTACAGAGGGGTGCCAGCACGCTCCAAACGGCCCAAAACACGCTCCTAAACACCCCCTGGAAGAACAATTGAAAATTTTTGCCCCTGACACTTAGTCAAATTTCACCTCTGATCCATCCCATTCACTTTGCAAGCCTGCCTCTAACCTTGACCACAGACCCGAAAAAGTGTCCGTACAGAGGGGTGCCAGCACGCTCCAAACGGCCCAAAACACGCTCCTAAACACCCCCTGGAAGAACAATTGAAAATTTTTGCCCCTGACACTTAGTCAAATTTCACCTCTGATCCATCCCATTCACTTTGCAAGCCTGCCTCTAACCTTGACCACAGACCCGAAAAAGTGTCCGTACAGAGGGGTGCCAGCACGCTCCAAACGGCCCAAAACACGCTCCTAAACACCCCCTGGAAGAACAATTGAAAATTTTTGCCCCTGACACTTAGTCAAATTTCACCTCTGATCCATCCCATTCACTTTGCAAGCCTGCCTCTAACCTTGACCACAGACCCGAAAAAGTGTCCGTACAGAGGGGTGCCAGCACGCTCCAAACGGCCCAAAACACGCTCCTAAACACCCCCTGGAAGAACAATTGAAAATTTTTGCCCCTGACACTTAGTCAAATTTCACCTCTGATCCATCCCATTCACTTTGCAAGACTGCCTCCCCCTGGAGGAACATTCACATTGCAGGCCTGCCTCTAACCTTGACCACAGACCCGAAAAAGTGTCCGTACAGAGGGGTGCCAGCACGCTCCAAATGGCCCAAAACACGCTCCTAAACACCCCCTGGAAGAACAATTGAAAATTTTTGCCCCTGACACTTAGTCAAATTTCACCTCTGATCCATCCCATTCACATTGCAGGCCTGCCTCTAACCTTGACCACAGACCCGAAAAAGTGTCCGTACAGAGGGGTGCCAGCACGCTCCAAACGGCCCAAAACACGCTCCTAAACACCCCCTGGAAGAACAATTGAAAATTTTTGCCCCTGACAGTCAAATTTCACCTCTGATCCATCCCATTCACTTCGCAAGACTGCCTCTAACCTTGACCACAGACCCGAAAAAGTGTCCGTACAGAGGGGTGCCAGCACGCTCCAAACGGCCCAAAACACGCTCCTAAACACCCCCTGGAAGAACAATTGAAAATTTTTGCCCCTGACACTTAGTCAAATTTCACCTCTGATCCATCCCATTCACATTGCAGGCCTGCCTCTAACCTTGACCACAGACCCGAAAAAGTGTCCGTACAGAGGGGTGCCAGCACGCTCCAAACGGCCCAAAACACGCTCCTAAACACCCCCTGGAAGAACAATTGAAAATTTTTGCCCCTGACACCCTGATCCATCCCATTCACTTTGCAAGCCTGCCTCTAACCTTGACCACAGACCCGAAAAAGTGTCCGTACAGAGGGGTGCCAGCACGCTCCAAACGGCCCAAAACACGCTCCTAAACACCCCCTGGAAGAACAATTGAAAATTTTTGCCCCTGACACTTAGTCAAATTTCACCTCTGATCCATCCCATTCACTTTGCAAGACTGCCTCCCCCTGGAGGAACATTCACATTGCAGGCCTGCCTCTAACCTTGACCACAGACCCGAAAAAGTGTCCGTACAGAGGGGTGACAGCATGCTCCAAACGGCCCAAAACACGCTCCTAAACACCCCCTGGAAGAACAATTGAAAATTTTTGCCCCTGACACTTAGTCAAATTTCACCTCTGATCCATCCCATTCACTTCGCAAGACTGCCTCTAACCTTGACCACAGACCCGAAAAAGTGTCCGTACAGAGGGGTGCCAGCACGCTCCAAACGGCCCAAAACACGCTCCTAAACACCCCCTGGAAGAACAATTGAAAATTTTTGCCCCTGACAGTCAAATTTCACCTCTGATCCATCCCATTCACTTTGCAAGCCTGCCTCTAACCTTGACCACAGACCCGAAAAAGTGTCCGTACAGAGGGGTGCCAGCACGCTCCAAACGGCCCAAAACACGCTCCTAAACACCCCCTGGAAGAACAATTGAAAATTTTTGCCCCTGACACTTAGTCAAATTTCACCTCTGATCCATCCCATTCACTTCGCAAGCCTGCCTCTAACCTTGACCACAGACCCGAAAAAGTGTCCGTACAGAGGGGTGCCAGCACGCTCCAAACGGCCCAAAACACGCTCCTAAACACCCCCTGGAAGAACAATTGAAAATTTTTGCCCCTGACACTTAGTCAAATTTCACCTCTGATCCATCCCATTCACTTTGCAAGCCTGCCTCTAACCTTGACCACAGACCCGAAAAAGTGTCCGTACAGAGGGGTGCCAGCACGCTCCAAACGGCCCAAAACACGCTCCTAAACACCCCCTGGAAGAACAATTGAAAATTTTTGCCCCTGACACTTAGTCAAATTTCACCTCTGATCCATCCCATTCACTTTGCAAGACTGCCTCCCCCTGGAGGAACATTCACATTGCAGGCCTGCCTCTAACCTTGACCACAGACCCGAAAAAGTGTCCGTACAGAGGGGTGACAGCATGCTCCAAACGGCCCAAAACACGCTCCTAAACACCCCCTGGAAGAACAATTGAAAATTTTTGCCCCTGACACTTAGTCAAATTTCACCTCTGATCCATCCCATTCACTTCGCAAGACTGCCTCTAACCTTGACCACAGACCCGAAAAAGTGTCCGTACAGAGGGGTGCCAGCACGCTCCAAACGGCCCAAAACACGCTCCTAAACACCCCCTGGAAGAACAATTGAAAATTTTTGCCCCTGACACTTAGTCAAATTTCACCTCTGATCCATCCCATTCACTTTGCAAGCCTGCCTCTAACCTTGACCACAGACCCGAAAAAGTGTCCGTACAGAGGGGTGCCAGCACGCTCCAAACGGCCCAAAACACGCTCCTAAACACCCCCTGGAAGAACAATTGAAAATTTTTGCCCCTGACACTTAGTCAAATTTCACCTCTGATCCATCCCATTCACATTGCAGGCCTGCCTCTAACCTTGACCACAGACCCGAAAAAGTGTCCGTACAGAGGGGTGCCAGCACGCTCCAAACGGCCCAAAACACGCTCCTAAACACCCCCTGGAAGAACAATTGAAAATTCTTGCCCCTGACACTTAGTCAAATTTCACCTCTGATCCATCCCATTCACTTTGCAAGACTGCCTCCCCCTGGAGGAACATTCACATTGCAGGCCTGCCTCTAACCTTGACCACAGACCCGAAAAAGTGTCCGTACAGAGGGGTGCCAGCACGCTCCAAACGGCCCAAAACACGCTCCTAAACACCCCCTGGAAGAACAATTGAAAATTTTTGCCCCTGACACTTAATCAAATTTCACCTCTGATCCATCCCATTCACTTTGCAAGCCTGCCTCTAACCTTGACCACAGACCCGAAAAAGTGTCCGTACAGAGGGGTGCCAGCACGCTCCAAACGGCCCAAAACACGCTCCTAAACACCCCCTGGAAGAACAATTGAAAATTTTTGCCCCTGACACTTAGTCAAATTTCACCTCTGATCCATCCCATTCACTTTGCAAGACTGCCTCCCCCTGGAGGAACATTCACATTGCAGGCCTGCCTCTAACCTTGACCACAGACCCGAAAAAGTGTCCGTACAGAGGGGTGACAGCATGCTCCAAACGGCCCAAAACACGCTCCTAAACACCCCCTGGAAGAACAATTGAAAATTTTTGCCCCTGACACTTAGTCAAATTTCACCTCTGATCCATCCCATTCACTTCGCAAGACTGCCTCTAACCTTGACCACAGACCCGAAAAAGTGTCCGTACAGAGGGGTGCCAGCACGCTCCAAACGGCCCAAAACACGCTCCTAAACACCCCCTGGAAGAACAATTGAAAATTTTTGCCCCTGACACTTAGTCAAATTTCACCTCTGATCCATCCCATTCACTTTGCAAGCCTGCCTCTAACCTTGACCACAGACCCGAAAAAGTGTCCGTACAGAGGGGTGCCAGCACGCTCCAAACGGCCCAAAACACGCTCCTAAACACCCCCTGGAAGAACAATTGAAAATTCTTGCCCCTGACACTTAGTCAAATTTCACCTCTGATCCATCCCATTCACTTTGCAAGACTGCCTCCCCCTGGAGGAACATTCACATTGCAGGCCTGCCTCTAACCTTGACCACAGACCCGAAAAAGTGTCCGTACAGAGGGGTGCCAGCACGCTCCAAACGGCCCAAAACACGCTCCTAAACACCCCCTGGAAGAACAATTGAAAATTTTTGCCCCTGACACTTAGTCAAATTTCACCTCTGATCCATCCCATTCACTTTGCAAGCCTGCCTCTAACCTTGACCACAGACCCGAAAAAGTGTCCGTACAGAGGGGTGCCAGCACGCTCCAAACGGCCCAAAACACGCTCCTAAACACCCCCTGGAAGAACAATTGAAAATTTTTGCCCCTGACACTTAGTCAAATTTCACCTCTGATCCATCCCATTCACTTTGCAAGCCTGCCTCTAACCTTGACCACAGACCCGAAAAAGTGTCCGTACAGAGGGGTGCCAGCACGCTCCAAACGGCCCAAAACACGCTCCTAAACACCCCCTGGAAGAACAATTGAAGATTTTTGCCCCTGACACTTAGTCAAATTTCACCTCTGATCCATCCCATTCACTTTGCAAGCCTGCCTCTAACCTTGACCACAGACCCGAAAAAGTGTCCGTACAGAGGGGTGCCAGCACGCTCCAAATGGCCCAAAACACGCTCCTAAACACCCCCTGGAAGAACAATTGAAAATTTTTGCCCCTGACACTTAGTCAAATTTCACCTCTGATCCATCCCATTCACTTTGCAAGCCTGCCTCTAACCTTGACCACAGACCCGAAAAAGTGTCCGTACAGAGGGGTGCCAGCACGCTCCAAACGGCCCAAAACACGCTCCTAAACACCCCCTGGAAGAACAATTGAAAATTCTTGCCCCTGACACTTAGTCAAATTTCACCTCTGATCCATCCCATTCACTTTGCAAGACTGCCTCCCCCTGGAGGAACATTCACATTGCAGGCCTGCCTCTAACCTTGACCACAGACCCGAAAAAGTGTCCGTACAGAGGGGTGCCAGCACGCTCCAAACGGCCCAAAACACGCTCCTAAACACCCCCTGGAAGAACAATTGAAAATTTTTGCCCCTGACACTTAGTCAAATTTCACCTCTGATCCATCCCATTCACTTTGCAAGCCTGCCTCTAACCTTGACCACAGACCCGAAAAAGTGTCCGTACAGAGGGGTGCCAGCACGCTCCAAACGGCCCAAAACACGCTCCTAAACACCCCCTGGAAGAACAATTGAAAATTTTTGCCCCTGACACTTAGTCAAATTTCACCTCTGATCCATCCCATTCACTTTGCAAGCCTGCCTCTAACCTTGACCACAGACCCGAAAAAGTGTCCGTACAGAGGGGTGCCAGCACGCTCCAAACGGCCCAAAACACGCTCCTAAACACCCCCTGGAAGAACAATTGAAAATTTTTGCCCCTGACACTTAGTCAAATTTCACCTCTGATCCATCCCATTCACTTTGCAAGCCTGCCTCTAACCTTGACCACAGACCCGAAAAAGTGTCCGTACAGAGGGGTGCCAGCACGCTCCAAATGGCCCAAAACACGCTCCTAAACACCCCCTGGAAGAACAATTGAAAATTTTTGCCCCTGACACTTAGTCAAATTTCACCTCTGATCCATCCCATTCACTTTGCAAGCCTGCCTCTAACCTTGACCACAGACCCGAAAAAGTGTCCGTACAGAGGGGTGCCAGCACGCTCCAAACGGCCCAAAACACGCTCCTAAACACCCCCTGGAAGAACAATTGAAAATTTTTGCCCCTGACACTTAGTCAAATTTCACCTCTGATCCATCCCATTCACTTTGCAAGACTGCCTCCCCCTGGAGGAACATTCACATTGCAGGCCTGCCTCTAACCTTGACCACAGACCCGAAAAAGTGTCCGTACAGAGGGGTGCCAGCACGCTCCAAACGGCCCAAAACACGCTCCTAAACACCCCCTGGAAGAACAATTGAAAATTTTTGCCCCTGACACTTAGTCAAATTTCACCTCTGATCCATCCCATTCACTTTGCAAGCCTGCCTCCAACCTTGACCACAGACCCGAAAAAGTGTCCGTACAGAGGGGTGCCAGCACGCTCCAAACGGCCCAAAACACGCTCCTAAACACCCCCTGGAAGAACAATTGAAAATTTTTGCCCCTGACACTTAGTCAAATTTCACCTCTGATCCATCCCATTCACTTTGCAAGACTGCCTCCCCCTGGAGGAACATTCACATTGCAGGCCTGCCTCTAACCTTGACCACAGACCCGAAAAAGTGTCCGTACAGAGGGGTGCCAGCACGCTCCAAACGGCCCAAAACACGCTCCTAAACACCCCCTGGAAGAACAATTGAAAATTTTTGCCCCTGACACTTAGTCAAATTTCACCTCTGATCCATCCCATTCACTTTGCAAGCCTGCCTCTAACCTTGATCACAGACCTGAAAAAGTGTCCGTACAGAGGGGTGCCAGCACGCTCCAAACGGCCCAAAACACGCTCCTAAACACCCCCTGGAAGAACAATTGAAAATTTTTGCCCCTGACACTTAGTCAAATTTCACCTCTGATCCATCCCATTCACTTTGCAAGACTGCCTCCCCCTGGAGGAACATTCACATTGCAGGCCTGCCTCTAACCTTGACCACAGACCCGAAAAAGTGTCCGTACAGAGGGGTGCCAGCACGCTCCAAACGGCCCAAAACACGCTCCTAAACACCCCCTGGAAGAACAATTGAAAATTTTTGCCCCTGACACTTAGTCAAATTTCACCTCTGATCCATCCCATTCACTTTGCAAGCCTGCCTCTAACCTTGACCACAGACCCGAAAAAGTGTCCGTACAGAGGGGTGCCAGCACGCTCCAAACGGCCCAAAACACGCTCCTAAACACCCCCTGGAAGAACAATTGAAAATTTTTGCCCCTGACACTTAGTCAAATTTCAGCTCTGATCCATCCCATTCACTTTGCAAGCCTGCCTCTAACCTTCACCACAGACCCGAAAAAGTGTCCGTACAGAGGGGTGCCAGCACGCTCCAAACGGCCCAAAACACGCTCCTAAACACCCCCTGGAAGAACAATTGAAAATTTTTGCCCCTGACACTTAGTCAAATTTCACCTCTGATCCATCCCATTCACTTTGCAAGCCTGCCTCTAACCTTCACCACAGACCCGAAAAAGTGTCCGTACAGAGGGGTGCCAGCACGCTCCAAACGGCCCAAAACACGCTCCTAAACACCCCCTGGAAGAACAATTGAAAATTTTTGCCCCTGACACTTAGTCAAATTTCACCTCTGATCCATCCCATTCACTTTGCAAGCCTGCCTCTAACCTTGACCACAGACCCGAAAAAGTGTCCGTACAGAGGGGTGCCAGCACGCTCCAAACGGCCCAAAACACGCTCCTAAACACCCCCTGGAAGAACAATTGAAAATTTTTGCCCCTGACACTTAGTCAAATTTCACCTCTGATCCATCCCATTCACTTTGCAAGCCTGCCTCTAACCTTGACCACAGACCCGAAAAAGTGTCCGTACAGAGGGGTGCCAGCACGCTCCAAACGGCCCAAAACACGCTCCTAAACACCCCCTGGAAGAACAATTGAAAATTTTTGCCCCTGACACTTAGTCAAATTTCACCTCTGATCCATCCCATTCACTTTGCAAGCCTGCCTCTAACCTTGACCACAGACCCGAAAAAGTGTCCGTACAGAGGGGTGCCAGCACGCTCCAAACGGCCCAAAACACGCTCCTAAACACCCCCTGGAAGAACAATTGAAAATTTTTGCCCCTGACACTTAGTCAAATTTCACCTCTGATCCATCCCATTCACTTTGCAAGACTGCCTCCCCCTGGAGGAACATTCACATTGCAGGCCTGCCTCTAACCTTGACCACAGACCCGAAAAAGTGTCCGTACAGAGGGGTGCCAGCACGCTCCAAATGGCCCAAAACACGCTCCTAAACACCCCCTGGAAGAACAATTGAAAATTTTTGCCCCTGACACTTAGTCAAATTTCACCTCTGATCCATCCCATTCACTTTGCAAGCCTGCCTCTAACCTTCACCACAGACCCGAAAAAGTGTCCGTACAGAGGGGTGCCAGCACGCTCCAAACGGCCCAAAACACGCTCCTAAACACCCCCTGGAAGAACAATTGAAAATTTTTGCCCCTGACACTTAGTCAAATTTCACCTCTGATCCATCCCATTCACTTTGCAAGCCTGCCTCTAACCTTGACCACAGACCCGAAAAAGTGTCCGTACAGAGGGGTGCCAGCACGCTCCAAACGGCCCAAAACACGCTCCTAAACACCCCCTGGAAGAACAATTGAAAATTTTTGCCCCTGACACTTAGTCAAATTTCACCTCTGATCCATCCCATTCACTTTGCAAGACTGCCTCCCCCTGGAGGAACATTCACATTGCAGGCCTGCCTCTAACCTTGACCACAGACCCGAAAAAGTGTCCGTACAGAGGGGTGCCAGCACGCTCCAAACGGCCCAAAACACGCTCCTAAACACCCCCTGGAAGAACAATTGAAAATTTTTGCCCCTGACACTTAGTCAAATTTCACCTCTGATCCATCCCATTCACTTTGCAAGCCTGCCTCTAACCTTGACCACAGACCCGAAAAAGTGTCCGTACAGAGGGGTGCCAGCACGCTCCAAACGGCCCAAAACACGCTCCTAAACACCCCCTGGAAGAACAATTGAAAATTTTTGCCCCTGACACTTAGTCAAATTTCAGCTCTGATCCATCCCATTCACTTTGCAAGCCTGCCTCTAACCTTCACCACAGACCCGAAAAAGTGTCCGTACAGAGGGGTGCCAGCACGCTCCAAACGGCCCAAAACACGCTCCTAAACACCCCCTGGAAGAACAATTGAAAATTTTTGCCCCTGACACTTAGTCAAATTTCACCTCTGATCCATCCCATTCACTTTGCAAGCCTGCCTCTAACCTTGACCACAGACCCGAAAAAGTGTCCGTACAGAGGGGTGCCAGCACGCTCCAAACGGCCCAAAACACGCTCCTAAACACCCCCTGGAAGAACAATTGAAAATTTTTGCCCCTGACACTTAGTCAAATTTCACCTCTGATCCATCCCATTCACTTTGCAAGCCTGCCTCTAACCTTGACCACAGACCCGAAAAAGTGTCCGTACAGAGGGGTGCCAGCACGCTCCAAACGGCCCAAAACACGCTCCTAAACACCCCCTGGAAGAACAATTGAAAATTTTTGCCCCTGACACTTAGTCAAATTTCACCTCTGATCCATCCCATTCACTTTGCAAGCCTGCCTCTAACCTTGACCACAGACCCGAAAAAGTGTCCGTACAGAGGGGTGCCAGCACGCTCCAAACGGCCCAAAACACGCTCCTAAACACCCCCTGGAAGAACAATTGAAAATTTTTGCCCCTGACACTTAGTCAAATTTCACCTCTGATCCATCCCATTCACTTTGCAAGACTGCCTCCCCCTGGAGGAACATTCACATTGCAGGCCTGCCTCTAACCTTGACCACAGACCCGAAAAAGTGTCCGTACAGAGGGGTGCCAGCACGCTCCAAATGGCCCAAAACACGCTAATAAACACCCCCTGGAAGAACAATTGAAAATTTTTGCCCCTGACACTTAGTCAAATTTCACCTCTGATCCATCCCATTCACTTTGCAAGCCTGCCTCTAACCTTGACCACAGACCCGAAAAAGTGTCCGTACAGAGGGGTGCCAGCACGCTCCAAACGGCCCAAAACACGCTCCTAAACACCCCCTGGAAGAACAATTGAAAATTTTTGCCCCTGACACTTAGTCAAATTTCACCTCTGATCCATCCCATTCACTTTGCAAGCCTGCCTCTAACCTTGACCACAGACCCGAAAAAGTGTCCGTACAGAGGGGTGCCAGCACGCTCCAAACGGCCCAAAACACGCTCCTAAACACCCCCTGGAAGAACAATTGAAAATTTTTGCCCCTGACACTTAGTCAAATTTCACCTCTGATCCATCCCATTCACTTTGCAAGACTGCCTCCCCCTGGAGGAACATTCACATTGCAGGCCTGCCTCTAACCTTGACCACAGACCCGAAAAAGTGTCCGTACAGAGGGGTGCCAGCACGCTCCAAACGGCCCAAAACACGCTCCTAAACACCCCCTGGAAGAACAATTGAAAATTTTTGCCCCTGACACTTAGTCAAATTTCACCTCTGATCCATCCCATTCACTTTGCAAGCCTGCCTCTAACCTTGATCACAGACCTGAAAAAGTGTCCGTACAGAGGGGTGCCAGCACGCTCCAAACGGCCCAAAACACGCTCCTAAACACCCCCTGGAAGAACAATTGAAAATTTTTGCCCCTGACACTTAGTCAAATTTCACCTCTGATCCATCCCATTCACTTTGCAAGACTGCCTCCCCCTGGAGGAACATTCACATTGCAGGCCTGCCTCTAACCTTGACCACAGACCCGAAAAAGTGTCCGTACAGAGGGGTGCCAGCACGCTCCAAACGGCCCAAAACACGCTCCTAAACACCCCCTGGAAGAACAATTGAAAATTTTTGCCCCTGACACTTAGTCAAATTTCAGCTCTGATCCATCCCATTCACTTTGCAAGCCTGCCTCTAACCTTGACCACAGACCCGAAAAAGTGTCCGTACAGAGGGGTGCCAGCACGCTCCAAACGGCCCAAAACACGCTCCTAAACACCCCCTGGAAGAACAATTGAAAATTTTTGCCCCTGACACTTAGTCAAATTTCACCTCTGATCCATCCCATTCACTTTGCAAGCCTGCCTCTAACCTTGACCACAGACCCGAAAAAGTGTCCGTACAGAGGGGTGCCAGCACGCTCCAAACGGCCCAAAACACGCTCCTAAACACCCCCTGGAAGAACAATTGAAAATTTTTGCCCCTGACACTTAGTCAAATTTCACCTCTGATCCATCCCATTCACTTTGCAAGACTGCCTCCCCCTGGAGGAACATTCACATTGCAGGCCTGCCTCTAACCTTGACCACAGACCCGAAAAAGTGTCCGTACAGAGGGGTGCCAGCACGCTCCAAACGGCCCAAAACACGCTCCTAAACACCCCCTGGAAGAACAATTGAAAATTTTTGCCCCTGACACTTAGTCAAATTTCACCTCTGATCCATCCCATTCACTTTGCAAGCCTGCCTCCAACCTTGACCACAGACCCGAAAAAGTGTCCGTACAGAGGGGTGCCAGCACGCTCCAAACGGCCCAAAACACGCTCCTAAACACCCCCTGGAAGAACAATTGAAAATTTTTGCCCCTGACACTTAGTCAAATTTCACCTCTGATCCATCCCATTCACTTTGCAAGACTGCCTCCCCCTGGAGGAACATTCACATTGCAGGCCTGCCTCTAACCTTGACCACAGACCCGAAAAAGTGTCCGTACAGAGGGGTGCCAGCACGCTCCAAACGGCCCAAAACACGCTCCTAAACACCCCCTGGAAGAACAATTGAAAATTTTTGCCCCTGACACTTAGTCAAATTTCACCTCTGATCCATCCCATTCACTTTGCAAGCCTGCCTCTAACCTTGATCACAGACCTGAAAAAGTGTCCGTACAGAGGGGTGCCAGCACGCTCCAAACGGCCCAAAACACGCTCCTAAACACCCCCTGGAAGAACAATTGAAAATTTTTGCCCCTGACACTTAGTCAAATTTCACCTCTGATCCATCCCATTCACTTTGCAAGACTGCCTCCCCCTGGAGGAACATTCACATTGCAGGCCTGCCTCTAACCTTGACCACAGACCCGAAAAAGTGTCCGTACAGAGGGGTGCCAGCACGCTCCAAACGGCCCAAAACACGCTCCTAAACACCCCCTGGAAGAACAATTGAAAATTTTTGCCCCTGACACTTAGTCAAATTTCACCTCTGATCCATCCCATTCACTTTGCAAGCCTGCCTCTAACCTTGACCACAGACCCGAAAAAGTGTCCGTACAGAGGGGTGCCAGCACGCTCCAAACGGCCCAAAACACGCTCCTAAACACCCCCTGGAAGAACAATTGAAAATTTTTGCCCCTGACACTTAGTCAAATTTCAGCTCTGATCCATCCCATTCACTTTGCAAGCCTGCCTCTAACCTTCACCACAGACCCGAAAAAGTGTCCGTACAGAGGGGTGCCAGCACGCTCCAAACGGCCCAAAACACGCTCCTAAACACCCCCTGGAAGAACAATTGAAAATTTTTGCCCCTGACACTTAGTCAAATTTCACCTCTGATCCATCCCATTCACTTTGCAAGCCTGCCTCTAACCTTCACCACAGACCCGAAAAAGTGTCCGTACAGAGGGGTGCCAGCACGCTCCAAACGGCCCAAAACACGCTCCTAAACACCCCCTGGAAGAACAATTGAAAATTTTTGCCCCTGACACTTAGTCAAATTTCACCTCTGATCCATCCCATTCACTTTGCAAGCCTGCCTCTAACCTTGACCACAGACCCGAAAAAGTGTCCGTACAGAGGGGTGCCAGCACGCTCCAAACGGCCCAAAACACGCTCCTAAACACCCCCTGGAAGAACAATTGAAAATTTTTGCCCCTGACACTTAGTCAAATTTCACCTCTGATCCATCCCATTCACTTTGCAAGCCTGCCTCTAACCTTGACCACAGACCCGAAAAAGTGTCCGTACAGAGGGGTGCCAGCACGCTCCAAACGGCCCAAAACACGCTCCTAAACACCCCCTGGAAGAACAATTGAAAATTTTTGCCCCTGACACTTAGTCAAATTTCACCTCTGATCCATCCCATTCACTTTGCAAGCCTGCCTCTAACCTTGACCACAGACCCGAAAAAGTGTCCGTACAGAGGGGTGCCAGCACGCTCCAAACGGCCCAAAACACGCTCCTAAACACCCCCTGGAAGAACAATTGAAAATTTTTGCCCCTGACACTTAGTCAAATTTCACCTCTGATCCATCCCATTCACTTTGCAAGACTGCCTCCCCCTGGAGGAACATTCACATTGCAGGCCTGCCTCTAACCTTGACCACAGACCCGAAAAAGTGTCCGTACAGAGGGGTGCCAGCACGCTCCAAATGGCCCAAAACACGCTCCTAAACACCCCCTGGAAGAACAATTGAAAATTTTTGCCCCTGACACTTAGTCAAATTTCACCTCTGATCCATCCCATTCACTTTGCAAGCCTGCCTCTAACCTTCACCACAGACCCGAAAAAGTGTCCGTACAGAGGGGTGCCAGCACGCTCCAAACGGCCCAAAACACGCTCCTAAACACCCCCTGGAAGAACAATTGAAAATTTTTGCCCCTGACACTTAGTCAAATTTCACCTCTGATCCATCCCATTCACTTTGCAAGCCTGCCTCTAACCTTGACCACAGACCCGAAAAAGTGTCCGTACAGAGGGGTGCCAGCACGCTCCAAACGGCCCAAAACACGCTCCTAAACACCCCCTGGAAGAACAATTGAAAATTTTTGCCCCTGACACTTAGTCAAATTTCACCTCTGATCCATCCCATTCACTTTGCAAGACTGCCTCCCCCTGGAGGAACATTCACATTGCAGGCCTGCCTCTAACCTTGACCACAGACCCGAAAAAGTGTCCGTACAGAGGGGTGCCAGCACGCTCCAAACGGCCCAAAACACGCTCCTAAACACCCCCTGGAAGAACAATTGAAAATTTTTGCCCCTGACACTTAGTCAAATTTCACCTCTGATCCATCCCATTCACTTTGCAAGCCTGCCTCTAACCTTGACCACAGACCCGAAAAAGTGTCCGTACAGAGGGGTGCCAGCACGCTCCAAACGGCCCAAAACACGCTCCTAAACACCCCCTGGAAGAACAATTGAAAATTTTTGCCCCTGACACTTAGTCAAATTTCAGCTCTGATCCATCCCATTCACTTTGCAAGCCTGCCTCTAACCTTCACCACAGACCCGAAAAAGTGTCCGTACAGAGGGGTGCCAGCACGCTCCAAACGGCCCAAAACACGCTCCTAAACACCCCCTGGAAGAACAATTGAAAATTTTTGCCCCTGACACTTAGTCAAATTTCACCTCTGATCCATCCCATTCACTTTGCAAGCCTGCCTCTAACCTTGACCACAGACCCGAAAAAGTGTCCGTACAGAGGGGTGCCAGCACGCTCCAAACGGCCCAAAACACGCTCCTAAACACCCCCTGGAAGAACAATTGAAAATTTTTGCCCCTGACACTTAGTCAAATTTCACCTCTGATCCATCCCATTCACTTTGCAAGCCTGCCTCTAACCTTGACCACAGACCCGAAAAAGTGTCCGTACAGAGGGGTGCCAGCACGCTCCAAACGGCCCAAAACACGCTCCTAAACACCCCCTGGAAGAACAATTGAAAATTTTTGCCCCTGACACTTAGTCAAATTTCACCTCTGATCCATCCCATTCACTTTGCAAGCCTGCCTCTAACCTTGACCACAGACCCGAAAAAGTGTCCGTACAGAGGGGTGCCAGCACGCTCCAAACGGCCCAAAACACGCTCCTAAACACCCCCTGGAAGAACAATTGAAAATTTTTGCCCCTGACACTTAGTCAAATTTCACCTCTGATCCATCCCATTCACTTTGCAAGACTGCCTCCCCCTGGAGGAACATTCACATTGCAGGCCTGCCTCTAACCTTGACCACAGACCCGAAAAAGTGTCCGTACAGAGGGGTGCCAGCACGCTCCAAATGGCCCAAAACACGCTAATAAACACCCCCTGGAAGAACAATTGAAAATTTTTGCCCCTGACACTTAGTCAAATTTCACCTCTGATCCATCCCATTCACTTTGCAAGCCTGCCTCTAACCTTGACCACAGACCCGAAAAAGTGTCCGTACAGAGGGGTGCCAGCACGCTCCAAACGGCCCAAAACACGCTCCTAAACACCCCCTGGAAGAACAATTGAAAATTTTTGCCCCTGACACTTAGTCAAATTTCACCTCTGATCCATCCCATTCACTTTGCAAGCCTGCCTCTAACCTTGACCACAGACCCGAAAAAGTGTCCGTACAGAGGGGTGCCAGCACGCTCCAAACGGCCCAAAACACGCTCCTAAACACCCCCTGGAAGAACAATTGAAAATTTTTGCCCCTGACACTTAGTCAAATTTCACCTCTGATCCATCCCATTCACTTTGCAAGACTGCCTCCCCCTGGAGGAACATTCACATTGCAGGCCTGCCTCTAACCTTGACCACAGACCCGAAAAAGTGTCCGTACAGAGGGGTGCCAGCACGCTCCAAACGGCCCAAAACACGCTCCTAAACACCCCCTGGAAGAACAATTGAAAATTTTTGCCCCTGACACTTAGTCAAATTTCACCTCTGATCCATCCCATTCACTTTGCAAGCCTGCCTCTAACCTTGATCACAGACCTGAAAAAGTGTCCGTACAGAGGGGTGCCAGCACGCTCCAAACGGCCCAAAACACGCTCCTAAACACCCCCTGGAAGAACAATTGAAAATTTTTGCCCCTGACACTTAGTCAAATTTCACCTCTGATCCATCCCATTCACTTTGCAAGACTGCCTCCCCCTGGAGGAACATTCACATTGCAGGCCTGCCTCTAACCTTGACCACAGACCCGAAAAAGTGTCCGTACAGAGGGGTGCCAGCACGCTCCAAACGGCCCAAAACACGCTCCTAAACACCCCCTGGAAGAACAATTGAAAATTTTTGCCCCTGACACTTAGTCAAATTTCAGCTCTGATCCATCCCATTCACTTTGCAAGCCTGCCTCTAACCTTGACCACAGACCCGAAAAAGTGTCCGTACAGAGGGGTGCCAGCACGCTCCAAACGGCCCAAAACACGCTCCTAAACACCCCCTGGAAGAACAATTGAAAATTTTTGCCCCTGACACTTAGTCAAATTTCAGCTCTGATCCATCCCATTCACTTTGCAAGCCTGCCTCTAACCTTCACCACAGACCCGAAAAAGTGTCCGTACAGAGGGGTGCCAGCACGCTCCAAACGGCCCAAAACACGCTCCTAAACACCCCCTGGAAGAACAATTGAAAATTTTTGCCCCTGACACTTAGTCAAATTTCACCTCTGATCCATCCCATTCACTTTGCAAGCCTGCCTCTAACCTTGACCACAGACCCGAAAAAGTGTCCGTACAGAGGGGTGCCAGCACGCTCCAAACGGCCCAAAACACGCTCCTAAACACCCCCTGGAAGAACAATTGAAAATTTTTGCCCCTGACACTTAGTCAAATTTCACCTCTGATCCATCCCATTCACTTTGCAAGCCTGCCTCTAACCTTCACCACAGACCCGAAAAAGTGTCCGTACAGAGGGGTGCCAGCACGCTCCAAACGGCCCAAAACACGCTTCTAAACACCCCCAATTTTTGCCCCTGACACTTAGTCAAATTTCACCTCTGATCCATCCCATTCACTTTGCAAGCCTGCCTCTAACCTTGACCACAGACCCGAAAAAGTGTCCGTACAGAGGGGTGCCAGCACGCTCCAAACGGCCCAAAACACGCTCCTAAACACCCCCTGGAAGAACAATTGAAAATTTTTGCCCCTGACACTTAGTCAAATTTCACCTCTGATCCATCCCATTCACTTTGCAAGACTGCCTCCCCCTGGAGGAACATTCACATTGCAGGCCTGCCTCTAACCTTGACCACAGACCCGAAAAAGTGTCCGTACAGAGGGGTGCCAGCACGCTCCAAACGGCCCAAAACACGCTCCTAAACACCCCCTGGAAGAACAATTGAAAATTTTTGCCCCTGACACTTAGTCAAATTTCACCTCTGATCCATCCCATTCACTTTGCAAGCCTGCCTCTAACCTTGACCACAGACCCGAAAAAGTGTCCGTACAGAGGGGTGCCAGCACGCTCCAAACGGCCCAAAACACGCTCCTAAACACCCCCTGGAAGAACAATTGAAAATTTTTGCCCCTGACACTTAGTCAAATTTCACCTCTGATCCATCCCATTCACTTTGCAAGCCTGCCTCTAACCTTGACCACAGACCCGAAAAAGTGTCCGTACAGAGGGGTGCCAGCACGCTCCAAACGGCCCAAAACACGCTCCTAAACACCCCCTGGAAGAACAATTGAAAATTTTTGCCCCTGACACTTAGTCAAATTTCACCTCTGATCCATCCCATTCACTTTGCAAGCCTGCCTCTAACCTTGACCACAGACCCGAAAAAGTGTCCGTACAGAGGGGTGCCAGCACGCTCCAAACGGCCCAAAACACGCTCCTAAACACCCCCTGGAAGAACAATTGAAAATTTTTGCCCCTGACACTTAGTCAAATTTCACCTCTGATCCATCCCATTCACTTTGCAAGCCTGCCTCTAACCTTGACCACAGACCCGAAAAAGTGTCCGTACAGAGGGGTGCCAGCACGCTCCAAACGGCCCAAAACACGCTCCTAAACACCCCCTGGAAGAACAATTGAAAATTTTTGCCCCTGACACTTAGTCAAATTTCACCTCTGATCCATCCCATTCACTTTGCAAGACTGCCTCCCCCTGGAGGAACATTCACATTGCAGGCCTGCCTCTAACCTTGACCACAGACCCGAAAAAGTGTCCGTACAGAGGGGTGCCAGCACGCTCCAAATGGCCCAAAACACGCTAATAAACACCCCCTGGAAGAACAATTGAAAATTTTTGCCCCTGACACTTAGTCAAATTTCACCTCTGATCCATCCCATTCACTTTGCAAGCCTGCCTCTAACCTTGACCACAGACCCGAAAAAGTGTCCGTACAGAGGGGTGCCAGCACGCTCCAAACGGCCCAAAACACGCTCCTAAACACCCCCTGGAAGAACAATTGAAAATTTTTGCCCCTGACACTTAGTCAAATTTCACCTCTGATCCATCCCATTCACTTTGCAAGCCTGCCTCTAACCTTGACCACAGACCCGAAAAAGTGTCCGTACAGAGGGGTGCCAGCACGCTCCAAACGGCCCAAAACACGCTCCTAAACACCCCCTGGAAGAACAATTGAAAATTTTTGCCCCTGACACTTAGTCAAATTTCACCTCTGATCCATCCCATTCACTTTGCAAGACTGCCTCCCCCTGGAGGAACATTCACATTGCAGGCCTGCCTCTAACCTTCACCACAGACCCGAAAAAGTGTCCGTACAGAAGGGTGCCAGCACGCTCCAAACGGCCCAAAACACGCTTCTAAACACCCCCTGGAAGAACAATTGAAAATTTTTGCCCCTGACACTTAGTCAAATTTCACCTCTGATCCATCCCATTCACTTTGCAAGCCTGCCTCTAACCTTCACCACAGACCCGAAAAAGTGTCCGTACAGAGGGGTGCCAGCACGCTCCAAACGGCCCAAAACACGCTCCTAAACACCCCCTGGAAGAACAATTGAAAATTTTTGCCCCTGACACTTAGTCAAATTTCACCTCTGATCCATCCCATTCACTTTGCAAGCCTGCCTCTAACCTTGACCACAGACCCGAAAAAGTGTCCGTACAGAGGGGTGCCAGCACGCTCCAAACGGCCCAAAACACGCTCCTAAACACCCCCTGGAAGAACAATTGAAAATTTTTGCCCCTGACACTTAGTCAAATTTCACCTCTGATCCATCCCATTCACTTTGCAAGCCTGCCTCTAACCTTCACCACCGACCCGAAAAAGTGTCCGTACAGAGGGGTGCCAGCACGCTCCAAACGGCCCAAAACACGCTTCTAAACACCCCCAATTTTTGCCCCTGACACTTAGTCAAATTTCACCTCTGATCCATCCCATTCACTTTGCAAGCCTGCCTCTAACCTTGACCACAGACCCGAAAAAGTGTCCGTACAGAGGGGTGCCAGCACGCTCCAAACGGCCCAAAACACGCTCCTAAACACCCCCTGGAAGAACAATTGAAAATTTTTGCCCCTGACACTTAGTCAAATTTCACCTCTGATCCATCCCATTCACTTTGCAAGACTGCCTCCCCCTGGAGGAACATTCACATTGCAGGCCTGCCTCTAACCTTGACCACAGACCCGAAAAAGTGTCCGTACAGAGGGGTGCCAGCACGCTCCAAACGGCCCAAAACACGCTCCTAAACACCCCCTGGAAGAACAATTGAAAATTTTTGCCCCTGACACTTAGTCAAATTTCAGCTCTGATCCATCCCATTCACTTTGCAAGCCTGCCTCTAACCTTCACCACAGACCCGAAAAAGTGTCCGTACAGAGGGGTGCCAGCACGCTCCAAACGGCCCAAAACACGCTCCTAAACACCCCCTGGAAGAACAATTGAAAATTTTTGCCCCTGACACTTAGTCAAATTTCACCTCTGATCCATCCCATTCACTTTGCAAGCCTGCCTCTAACCTTCACCACAGACCCGAAAAAGTGTCCGTACAGAGGGGTGCCAGCACGCTCCAAACGGCCCAAAACACGCTCCTAAACACCCCCTGGAAGAACAATTGAAAATTTTTGCCCCTGACACTTAGTCAAATTTCACCTCTGATCCATCCCATTCACTTTGCAAGCCTGCCTCTAACCTTGACCACAGACCCGAAAAAGTGTCCGTACAGAGGGGTGCCAGCACGCTCCAAACGGCCCAAAACACGCTCCTAAACACCCCCTGGAAGAACAATTGAAAATTTTTGCCCCTGACACTTAGTCAAATTTCACCTCTGATCCATCCCATTCACTTTGCAAGCCTGCCTCTAACCTTGACCACAGACCCGAAAAAGTGTCCGTACAGAGGGGTGCCAGCACGCTCCAAACGGCCCAAAACACGCTCCTAAACACCCCCTGGAAGAACAATTGAAAATTTTTGCCCCTGACACTTAGTCAAATTTCACCTCTGATCCATCCCATTCACTTTGCAAGACTGCCTCCCCCTGGAGGAACATTCACATTGCAGGCCTGCCTCTAACCTTCACCACAGACCCGAAAAAGTGTCCGTACAGAAGGGTG
>NC_133224.1:12329518-12381102 GCF_040436345.1 Pagrus major
GCCACTTGTGTTTTGTTCTGAGAGTTGTTTTGAACACTCGTTTATTAGAGAAGACAGACGTGTTTTTGTTTTGTGTTTTGAATAAGAATTAGTATTAGTATAGGCCTTGTTTTGTTTAATTGATTTCATTGCTTTGGCACTCCACCTCCCTCCTTTCCTCCCCCACATTTTGTAAACCTTGGCAATTTGTGTGTTAAGTGCACCATAGATAAATCATTTTTCTTTAACCATTAAACTTGTCTCATCCCAATTCTTGATTTGTCATGTTGCCGTTCCCTGTTCCCACCTGGACGTAACAAAGGGATGTAACATAGATAATTTACATATAATCATGTAGTGTAGCTGAAAATTGTAATTTTTTTATGAAAGTGCAAAAATGTTCATGATGGTCCATTTAGCAGAGGTCCAGGAGGAGCTGTTTCAGCCTCTATAGGTCAATCCCAAAATAACACTGAACAATGATGAACATGAGTGTTAGGAAAGACTGGAAAAGTGTTTTAATGAAAAATTACAAAATCACGGTTTGAAAAATACTATAACAATAGGCACTTTGACCTACATTAATAATGACACACATCTTAAGGTCTGCCTGTGTCTGATGATATACTATGAGCTCATAGAAAATGCTACAGCTTGAAGCAAAGGCCTGGAAAGACTAGAAAGTGTGTACAAACGGCTCCACAGTTTTCCTCAAAGTATTTGGTATCCATTGCAAAAACTGGCAGGTCAAACAATCTGTCATTAAGTAGCTTCCTGTGAACAATTTGTGTCACTTGATTTACCATTTACATACGTAAATAATAAAATAACAGTACATCTGACACAGATCATTCTCAGACAATTATATTTAAAATATCTCTGATACTTGTCATAGGTGTACATTTGAATGATTTCCTATATAAAAAAAAAATGTTTTGAAAAGTGAAAGTTACTGGAGGCTCCCTGTGGTGCAGGTACACAAAGTCTATATCCCCACGAGGATCAGGCTGAAGTCCCTTCGGCATCTGACGTGGTGGAAACACTGACGGATTCCTTCACACAGGTGTCAACCTGAGAGGATCATGATGAGTCCAGTGTGATGCAGACACTGAGGTATCTGAAGCCGTCCAAAAAGTCCACTGTGAGCTCCTTTGTCTGGCTGACATTCACAGACAGTTTGCTCTCCTGGCTGATCAAAGGTAGAGGGAAGCCTCCAACAAACCAAAATGCTGACATTATCCATGCAATACAGGATTTAAAATATACACTATTTAACATTTAGTCATGAAGCGTAGCTGAAAATGTTTCAGTTTTGTCCACTGAGTGATAAGCTTTAGCTCCCTCTGTAGGCCAATCCCCCCAAAATCTACATATTTTAAAAAATCTACCAGTGTTAGTATTAATCAATAGACGCTTTGACCTACATATATACACTTAGTTTGGGGATTTCTGGCTCTGACTCCAGTGGACTTGGAGCTCATCATTTGGGCCCTTGTCTTTCCATACTTTGATTTCTGCCATCCCTGTCACCCATTCCACCATCTCCCTCTTCTGGACCAGGCCCTCTGCCCGGTAACTTTAAAACCGTGTAAATTACTGACATGTGTCGGATTCCATAACTACACAGCAGAGCATGTTTCTCCAGACACATGCTTCCATAGATCAGTTCCAGTTCGTGTTCTGCACACACACACACACACACACACACACACACACACACACACACACACACACACACACACAAAGTCAAAATGAGGCACTAACAACATTTCTTCAAAATAAATCCCAAAGATAGGCCTAATATTTCCTAATATTTACAGCCTAATTCTCTAATTCTTCAAAAAAAAAAAAATGTTTTTTTCCTTAGGGTTAGGGTTAGGGTCTTGGACCCACTGTCTTCCTACATGGTCCTACACTAGCAACCATCTAATGTTAAAGGTTGTGTGTACTGGTGTAAAGTGGCTGTTTAAATGTGAACACGTGTTGGTCGTATGTATTAATGTGATTCTACCTCGTGATTCTAAGATTAACTGGACCAATGGCAAATCTCTCCCACTAGCACATCATTTGAGTTTAATAGACAATAACTTAACTTAATGTTAACTGTGATCTATACAGTTGTGATTCTACCTTGGATCCCGAAGACAGACAATATCTTCTCCTTCAGCTGCAGCACTGTGATGCTCTTTAACTGCTCCTCGGTGTCACACAGCTCGATGATCCTTTCGTCCCCGCAGGGTGTATACACTTTGACCTTCACAACCATTTCTGCGGTGTCTGTAGCTTCTGCTGCGCTCTTCACGACAGGTCACCTGAACAGGAAACTGACGAGCTGAATAAAATCAAATACTTTCACTTTCATCCTTCACATGAAAAACAAAAAGACATACAACAGACTTTTACTGAACACAAAACGTGTATCCAGCTCTTACCTGGAGACATCTAACCTCACCTATTTACTCTCACTGTGAGAAGGTTTTAAATCTTTTTTTGATTTCTGTTTTTAAAAATCATAATCATCGGTCGACCACGTTTTGTGAGAATCGCCCGAGTAATAAAGTAAAACTTGAAAGTCTGAAGTTCATGAGTGCCCAAAGATAAACTACTTCATATTCACCGCAGATAATAATGTCATTTAACCGGTAATAGACACGTTTTTATCCTGTCACGTTTAATTATGAAGGAGGCTTCATGTTGAGTGCACAAAGTAATGACTACAATAATGACACCGTTTAGATTGGTTGATAACCTGACTTTCACTAGATTACATGCACTTTTAAATACATTCAGACTGGCACCATTTCTATCAGCTGACACGTCGGCAATTATCCAATAAAGAAATGAATAAACTCACGTTTTGCCCTGACTTGTTGGTAGTCGCTGCTCTGGTGGAAAGTCTTCACGACGGATGCTGCGACATTAACAAACCACCCGTTACAAACGAAGGCGGAAGTTGTCTGTCTCCAACACTTTTTTCTTTGCTTGCTTAAAGGGGCAGTAGCTTATGTAGTTAAAGAGAAGAAATTCAAACTCAGAATTGTAATATTTACAATAGTAATGAGGTAATAATACAAACTCAGACATGTATTTTTACGTAAGTGAGTAAACACGCATGATTTATTTAAACAAACATGTACTATGCAACCTACTGTGCATCTTACATTTTCTGTGGGTTATCTTTAATACTTAAGTTTTCTATACTGATTGTGTGTTTAATAAAGGTGCACTGTGTAGTTTGGGGGAAAATCGTCATTGACTGGTTTTTATGTCTGAACAAACTAAATAAACAAATGAAACTTAAAGGACAACACAGTTTCATACTGTTTTACTTTGTTTATATGTGGCGGACCCTGCCACCTTTCAAGCTTCAAAAAGTGCTCTGGGGACAAGGACATTTTTCCAACCAGGGACAGGATCTGAGAGAGGATAAAAGCAGTGGAGCAGGTTGGAACCAAAGGTGATGAACGAGGAACTTGATGTTGGCGTATTATTTGAAATTAAAGCAGAATATTTTCTGGGTCTTTGATATCTTAATACATATAAATATATATTTGGTGAGACTTTATAATATCTGTCATATCATTAAAATAAACGATTGTAATTTATAGGTAATTAAACTTTATTAAGCAGGTATTTAACTGGTAAGAAGCAATATTTCACGATTTATTAGCAATTAATTATTGATGTTCATAATACTTTTTGATTGGTATATAAATACTGTGTGGTTCATTTATAAACTTTATTTGGATGAATTGAAACTGATGTTTTTAACTTTAAATTCAATTAAATTCAGTAAGTAAGAGCAATGACCAGAAGGTGGCGCCATTGTCCAGGAGTTTAAAGGTGTGACGTTTGCCAGTGAAAACAGCAGCACCACCTCCATGACCCCAGCATGTAGTTTCAAAAGGCCAGTTTGAGTGACACATAGTCCAGGTTTCAGTAGGATTAATGACTTTTTGTCCAATACATTTACTCAGTGTACAACTTTTTCTATATTCTCATTATGAAACAATAGAGTTGTTGCTGTACATTCTCACATCTGTGTCTGAAGTATTTAAAGTATTATTGTACATCTAAAACAGACATGCAGCAAGAATCTTTCCTACATTTATAATTTGTGGTGAAACATTATTCACATTATGATTTTACTTTCAAAACAGTTGACCAGTTTATAAAATATGATGTAATATTATGATCTAAACCACCAAAAACCAGATAAAACAGATAAAATAACTTCACCTCACAACATTTAAATACTATTGACATTTTGATACTTTTGCTAATAATACTAATATACTTTTACTTAAGTTTTTTATCATAGTTACATAAATAGATTATCCAAGTATTTCTTCTACAACTTGTGTACAGTGATTTCACCAATGTATTGTGGTTAGACAAGCTACTTGCAGCAGCTCAAATAAGCAGATTTAAGGGTCTTAGTTAACATTTATTTATATTGTTGGTTTTTGTTACACTTCCTGACTGACCCCCTCAGTGCATCACTGCTAAAAATAGAAATGATTCAAGCAAACCAATATCACGTAGGCTGTGTATTTTTTTTATTTTTTTATTATAATACAAGAAAAACAGCAATGCAATGTGTGGAGACTGAACAAATCAGCAAGTGAAGAAAAACAATGAAAAAACAATCCAACAGAAACAGTAAATTAAAGGGGCACTATGTAGTTTTGAAAAATAAAATTAAAACTCAGAATTTTAATATTTAAGATATCAATGAGGTAATAATAACTGTTTGAAGCCAGAAAGGTGGCAGGGTCCGCCACATATCAACATAGTAAAACAGTATGAAATTGTGTTTACAGTGTGAGTTTGGTTATTTAATTTGTTGTTGTTTGGCATGAAAAAAATCAATGAAGATCTTTCTCTTCTGATTAAAATGTCTTCCCCCAAACTACGTAGTGCACCTTTAAAGTAATTTATATTTTTATGCAGTGTGATGTGGTCCCAGAGTTTAGAGTCTCTGCCACACTGGTATAGAGGTCTGTCTGGGAGCTACACCAGTGGAACAAACTGTAAAATATGAGTTTGGGTTGAGTTCCTGGCACTCTTCAGTGGTGTTCAGGCACACGAAACAGAACTCTACCTTACACCGGGGACATATGACGTTTTTACACTGACTTCTGTTGTGCTCCACCAGCAAACCACAGGTGGGACAGGCTCGGATGGAGGGGCAGCCATCGACCCCCTCCACATCCTCGAAGACGATATCAGAACAGGTCCACAACATTTCCAGCGGGCTCTGGCAGTCATTGTTTTCACAGCGGTCTGAACGAGGAGCTGGACCTTTCCATTCCTTCAGACACTGCCAGCAGAATATATAAAGCCTGTTTCTGTCAGCTGTGCATGCTGTGCATTGAACACTCAGATCATTGAGATCAGTCCTCACCACACGAGACTTGCAACCAGGACACTGTGAAGAGAAGTCACATGAAAAATGGAGATGTTTTAAATTGTCTCGCATGCTAAACATTGTAAACAAGTTAATATGATTTCTAAAACAGATACTTACGACTTTGACGTTCAAGTAACTCCTCGCAGCGTTACTGAATATTTTCTTCTCAAATTCTGCCATTTCTTCAGGAGTCAGAAGAGCCATTTTACAAACCACCTCGAAGGACCACTCACCATCACAGTTAGTTTGTCCACACACAAATCCACACTTGCCCTTAAAAAGAAAATCAAAGAAAAAAAGATAGATAGATAGATAGATAGCTTTATTAATCCACAAGGGAACTTTCACTGTCTAAGTGTACTGTTACTTCTAAGAAACAATAAAATGGTTCATAAAACATGTATTAAGTAATGGTAAAGGTTAAAAACATCAGTTGCAACTATAAATTACAATCATTTATTTAGATGACACGATACATATTATAAAGTCTTACAATATGTATATATACACACACACATATGTATGTATGTATGTATTAAGATATCAGAGACCCGGAAAAAACACTATGCTGCTCTGCATTTTGTCAGAATAAAGTTAAGTCCCTTTAGATGTCTTTAAATGTCATCATGAAGGTGATGTAAACATCATACCTGGTCCAACAGCCTGCGACACCAGTCGGTGAGAGACATCGGAGTGACAGCGTGACCACAGGGCATCTTTGCTCTGAGAGACTTGTAGTCGTTACACAAAACTATGAGACACACAAGAGAAGATGTGCAGCTATAATTAAGGACTTTTAATTTTAATAGAAGCCCTTATCAATATTTGTTCAGCTCATATCATAAATGTCAGATTTGTCTACTTACAGTCTAATTCATCATCTCCGTCCACAAATGTGAGCGTGGGGTCCTGCGGGTCATAACACTTCTCCTGGTCGCTCGTCCAATCGTCTTCTCTGTCAGCACCGTTCACCTCTTCATCGGACACAAAGTCAGATTCCCACTCATCATCAGCCACAATTCTGCGAGGTTCTGGAGATTCATTAGTTTTAACATTTCCTCTCTGTTTTCTCTTCTTCCGTCTGGTCGACAGCTTGCTTCCCATGTTGACTTACTCTCATACGCAATCCAGACTGATGAGTGCTCTGCCTTATTACTGTGAGGCGTTCGTGGTTTCTGTGAAGTCATGTGATTTGGAGTTGCCCCAGGGCAGGTGTGGCATTTTTCTTCTTCTTCTTCTTTTGACATCACTCATTGGATCATTTGCACCTGAACTAACGCACCTGAGGAGCGCTCTCCTCACCAACAGGCAAAATGGGAATCCAGCTGAAAGTACATGGACCCAAAGGAGAGGAGAAGATCATCGACCTGTGCGACAGTGACAAGGAGCTGAAGAAGATGACTGTGACACAGCTGAGGGTTAAAATAGGTCGAGAAATGAGGATAAGTACGTTTAAAGTCTCTTTTCTTTATCATGTTATATATTTTTTAAAATGTACTTTAATGCAGACGGGGTAATGTTATTTAAAAATCATTCATCAATCATGTTATCATTAAAATTGACTGAAATCTAATGTTGATTTATTTCAAACAATAAATATGAGGTACAAACAGCACAGATAAATAAATCAAAGTTAATTTTTATGGTCAATAGTCAAATGAAACGTTGTTTTTTATTAGGGAAAAAGTCCTGAACAAACATGTTATCAAATCCAATTCTTGTGAATTTCCATTGAGTGAATGCTTTTTTTTTAAATTTCTATTTATTTATTTATTTATTTATTTCTCCTCAGCTGAAGATATCCGGATAATCTTCAGGACCGAGCCTCTGGAGGAAAAATCCCTGCTGTCATCCTACGGCATCCGACACATGTCGACCATCCACACAGTACTGAAGTTACCCGGAGGCATCTGATGTGGACCAGACGCAGAAGAAAACACCCACAGACTAAAACACTGACATCAGAAACAAATAACGCTGAAATGAAAAAACAAATAAAATGTATTTAACTTACAGGTGTCTTTTGTGTGTTCTTGTTAGCCTAAATGTAAAAAATAAATAAATAAATAAAATCAATTTAAAAAAAATAATAAAGTAGGTCTAAAATGGCAATTGCCCTAGCTGGTGACCTTTCGTTAAAAAAAAAAACAACATTATTATTATTATTATTATTACCAATATGTAGGCTAATACCACTACTCAAAAAGAGTTTGGGATATTGGGATATGGGTGCATATATTTTGCCCAACATCATATTTGTTGCTTCAGTGTTTTACTCATGGAGAGTCACGTGTATCTGAGTTATGGTAAAATTGTTTTGTTTGTTTGTGGGGCAATATAAAACTCAAATATCTCAATATCCCTAACTAATTTTGAGTAGTATTTCCACATGTGTCTATACTATCGTCAACTACGTGTTTATGTTTATAATGTATAAATCTAAAGGACTCAAAACCAGTTTGGACAGAGAGAAATTTTGTCCATCTACCAATTCATTCCTGACATGAAGCACATGTTCAGTTTTAATAAGCTGAACATGAGTCATTAATACTGTCAAGCAGCTGGTTTTTGCGTTTTTCTTTTCTCTTCCTTTAGAAGAAACTGGTGTGCCAAATGGATACTTTCATTGTAACTGGGTGTGTCAGTCAATGATGTTTGCCATAAGTATTTCATTTCATTGCATTTCTCGGAGCTGCAAGAGAAACACTGACCTGAAACCAAAAGTGTTCTGATCAGGAGATTAACTACTGCACATACCTGAATGTAGCTGGGCTACATTCTGCTAACAGGTAGACAAAACAAGAACACGGATGTGTTTATCACTTTTTGTAAATGACTGGAATTAAAAAACAACCACAGGAATGTAACTTTTCTACATTCTGATTGTGGATGGGAAAACACCAGGTAGCATCACATTCTTGTATGTCTTTCCAAGCCAACTTTTCCGCACTGTGAAAATCAAAATACAGAGCGGCTCTACTCTCAGACTACCTCAGTGCTACTTTGGATGGTTATGTGCTGCTGCCGCTGTGCGAATAGTGACAATCGCTCTCTGCAAAATTCAACGGAAAAACTTTGGAGGGTAACTCTGCATTTTCTTTTCTTCTTTATCAAAATTAGAAGACACTATTTGTTGCTAAATTTAAAATTTATTGCTGCTGTCTTGCAGCTGGGCTTCTAAAAAAAAAGGGTCTGGCCTGGCCTGGCCTGGCTTGTAGGCGGTGCGTTCAAGTCACTGAAAGGAAACCACATCTTCCACTAAACCTGACTGGTTTCATTGATGGACTGCCGTCAGTAAGTATTACCGGATTTTTCTCCATGTTTCTTTACAACTGAAGTATCCTGTTGTTTTAAAGTTATTCCAAGCTGCAATGCGGATATTTATTGTGTTTTTTATGTTGTTATCTTGTTAACTGTCATTGCTCGCTTGGGTGAAAATTGTGAATATTATAAGAAGTTTAATTGTATGTAATGCATAATTAATATACAGGTATTGTGCGAGTAATCAATCTGTGTTTCCTCTTAAATAACCTACAGATCTGTCAGATAAATATCTGTTTTAAGTCCTGCTCTTTGCAGCTTTTCTAAATGGCATACAGTAGCCTGGGGTTTTTAATAACTTCTGTGATATTTCCTCATACAACAACATTAATGTCAATAATAAAAGGTTGACTGCCACTGATGTTGAGAAATTCAGGCAGCAAGTTGTGCAGATAAATGCAATCATTTTGAGTTTTTTGCCGGATTTGAATATTTAATAGGCTATTTACTAGTTCACTGTAACCTTACAGACACAGACAGTTGTGGGTCTGAGAAGGTAGAAGCCACACAGAGGGCCCTATGTAGTTTTGGAGAAAAAAATTCAAACTCAGAATTTTCATTCTTACAGTATTAATTAGGTAATAATACAAACTCTGATATATTTATTTTTTCCATAACTGAATAAACAAGTTTCTCTCAGAGGAAAATAAGGTCCCCAGATACAAACAAAGTAAAACAGTATGAAATTGTGTTGTCCTTTAAGGTCAGTTTGTTTATTCAGTTTATTCAGCCATGAAAACAAAGAGCTTGTTTATTTAGTTTGTTGAGGCATAAAAAGAATGAAGATCTTTCTCTTCTGATTCAAATTCCACCCCCAGAACTACACAGTGCACCTTTAATCACCTAATTAAATAAGATAAAATAAAAGGAGATTCAAGAGGAAAGATGAATAGCTCCAGAAAATCGACCCTCTACGACGGATTGAGAGCAGTAGCAGAGACATTTAAACAAAAAGGTAATTAGACTTAGGTGAAGTTAAGATAACTGTAGGTCACTTAGGATAGAAAACAGAAATAAAAGTAAAAGGCCCAAAATGTACATCAGAATTATTCATGTGATTGGTGTTAGTCAATTTAGTTTTGGAGACCAATCCTTTAAATCACAACATCCATGACAAATTGTAAGGTCCCTCATGTGATTTTGTGCTGTGGTCTACTGTTGCTTATATTCTGCATATTCCTGTCATAATCTGACATGTTTAAATTAATGGAGATGGTTTTTGACAATGCATTTTCTTTCTTTTAAGTGACTAAGCCACAGAGTGAGACACTCTATTATGGCCTGATTAATCAGGGAGCCACATGTTACCTCAACAGTGTCCTGCAAGTTCTCTTCATGACAACAGAGATCCATGACAGGTTTGAAACAGCTGCAAAACAAGTATTGTCAAGTATTAACAGAAGAGATTGTTTTGTTTGATGTGAGACTGGAAAGCCACAATCATAAAAGTCTGCCATATTATCAAGTGTACACCCATGACGTCGCATTTTTTAGAGCCAGAAGTTACCATTTTAGACAAGAGGTGGAGGTGGGGACAAGACTGGTTGGATCTGACTGGGAACCAAATGACATGCTGTGGTAACACCTTTTCAATCACAATCACAATGGGACCATAATTTACTAAATTAACATCATGCTGTGTTGAAGAAGACTTGAAATTACCGTCGCAAACCGTAACTAACCAGGAAACTGTTTTCTGGAGTAATGTATCAAGTAAGAAGTAGGGTAATTTTCTCATAAGCTTATGTACAATCAGACTTCATTTTGGAACCAGTGGAATCGCCCTTTGCTGGCCATCAGAAGGAATGCAGGTTTAAGGAACTTCCGAATTTGGCCTCACTTTTCAGACCGGAAAGCTCCATCCATATATTATACAGTCAATGCATATCTTTTTAAAGCTGCTGCAGATGGCACATTGGCTTTTACAGTTCAACTACATTGTCAAAAATATACAGGCTGGTGACATAAAAGCTTGTAATACAATAAGCTACCCTCTTCTCTAAAGGTTGGATCCAGAATCACAGGTCACAGATCAGGAGCTGGGAATCCTCTTTAAAAAACTAAAAGAAACAACATGTGGAACACAAAACATCACAAAGACTTTGGAGATCAAAAATGGTAAGTTGGACAGGGATCAATAGAAAAACATCAAAGAGCATCAAGATGGAGGGTCACATAGCATCTGTAGATTCACCGAAATGGATTTAGTATACTGGATTAAATCTCACGAATCATTCTGCAGTTAAGCAACAGCGTGATGCTGCCGAATGCCTGGAGTTGATTTTACATAAGGTCAGCCCACAGGCCTCTCAGGTGAGCACAAAAAATCTACAATGCTATTTACAGAATAACAAATCAGAATGCTTTGTGATGATAGACTTTTTTATGCACAGGTTTTCCAAGGACAGCTGACATACACAATAAAATGCTCCAAAGGCCACATCATCAATGAAGAGACGAATCCATTCTGGACTCTTCCACTGCCGCTGAAAGATACTCATGATTCAACCTTCAGTGTGGTGAGCAGAAAAAGTTCAGAGTTCTAGTTTAGTGTTTTAATATGATGTGACCATGCTGATCTAATTTGCAATTTATTACGATATTTGTTTCCACAGGAGAGCAGCTTTAAGAGGATTTTCCAGACAAAAACATACACTGGAGACAACATGGTGTGCTGCAATGAATGTAACAAGAAGACAGTAGCAACAAGTGTGAGTTTTGACCACAAAATGAAAACACAAACTGAAGGCTGGTAATTTTTCTACTGGAATAAAATGAAAATGGCCTGTTAGTTTACAATACTGAGATAAAGGATATAGGGCTCTATTTTGCGCTTGGCGCAAAGTGGTGCACAACACACAAGAGTGTCGTTGCTAGTTTCTGACCAATGCAGTTGTCATTTTTATGCCCAGCTGCCATGTTGTTTAAGCAGCAAATGTACTTGCGCCCATCTATGTGCTCCTGGGGGTAAGATGCGCCTACATAGATGGCTTCACAACGCGTGTACACACAACTTTTGTGATTAGAGAGACTGCTTTCAGTAATTTTAAGCATTTCTATGTGCACAGCAGTGTCACTGCAGCAAATAGCGTGGCACATTCAGGCAGCATAACTAAAAGCTGTAGTTATAAACCTGACAGGACAGGGGAAACTCTTCAGAGGAAGAGGCTTCTGCGAATAATATTTTTTAGACCGCTCTGATGGAGCTCAGGATTTATCAGGGGGACAGCTGCTTTACTCCGCAGGTCCGCAGGATGACACCCTTATTGATTTGTCTTATGCCCAAAACACACCTATGACTAATTAAGAGCATACAGCCCCTTTGCGCCATGCACCTTACTTTGCACATAGGTTAACTGCCTTAAAACTAGCAAAAGGGAGTTGGACACACCCTAAGCTCACTTGCACCATGGACTTTAGACCATGCATCACACATCCTTGAAACAGGGGGCATAGTCTTTAATAACGTTTCTTGTGTTATTTAGGGTTGTGAGATGGTGGACTCTCCTCAGATCTTGATTCTTCTCCTCAAGAGATTTGACTTTGACTACAACACCATGTCACATTTCAAATCAGACTGCTGTGTGGAAGTGCCATGTGAATTACAGTTGAAGGCAAGGATAAGTCATTTTTATCTGTGATTTTTATTTGAATGGTCTTAATTTCTTTTAAAATCTTTTCATGTTCCTGACTGTGTTCTTCATTGTAGAACAAGACATACAAACTGTATGGGATGGTGGATCACATGGGCAGTCTAAGAGGTGGACATTACACAGCCACCATCCTATCTGATGAGGACAAAAACTGGTACGAGTTTGATAATACTCGTGTCAACAAGGTAAGGAAGACTTTACTTAATCTGTTCCATTAGGATATTGCATATTCAAAACATACCAACAGAAAGATCAAACATTAAATACAATTTTGTTGTCATTGTTTTTTTGTTTTGTGCTGCAGGTTAAAGAACAGCCATTTGCAGCAACTGGGCCTTACAAGTACGTTTGATGGAACTTATTTTGTTGTATTTTATCAGTAATAATATTTGAGACGTATTAAAAAAGTATTCACTGTTTGCTGTCACCTTAAAATTAGCTCCAGGACTGTCTATCTACTCACGTACAGAGGTAGGACTACAAGAAAACAAAAGAGTTCATTTAGGCCATTACTGTAATATTAACAGATCGTTGCTAAATATGTTTTGTCTCTTCAATTCAAAGCCGCTGAGTCGCAGATGTCCCCTGAGACGAGAAAGCTGGATGATCTGAGACAAGACGATGTGGAACCAAAGAGAAGCTTGGAAAAGGATGTTGATGATAAAGATAAGGGACAAATAAGACAGAATGACACAGATGAGTTACAGAAGACAAGTGATGAGGCATTAAGCAGTCAGACTGGAGGAGAGAAGGGTACTGCCGAAACTGAAAAGATTGTTTTGGATGATGAAGTCAGATCAGAGACTGAGCCTAAAAGTGAGCTCTTGAACAGAGAGAAGCCAAGAGAGGAGAAGGAGGATATAGCAGGAGAGTCAGAGTGTGAAAGGTTTGGATCACATGATAAAGATGATAAGTCAGATGGAGAAATAAGTCATATCAGAGATGTAAAAACTGATGAGAACTGTGGAACAGCCAGTGAGGTAGAAAACAGTGTAGATGTAGAAGCACAGGACAATCTGAATGTAAATGTTGGAGAACAGTCGAAAGACTCCTGTGAACAACATCCTGATGAAGAGACAAAGACAGAGAAGGAGGAACAAAGAGGTAAAAAGAAGAACATGTGTCCTACTGTCTGCAATTTCTATCAAGAGAATCAGTGTGTGTCTATGGCAGCAAACAAAAATGACCACTTTTATTGACTCCATGTGATTTATTTTATACATTTAAATACATTATGCAAAAGTGCATTGATGACCTACGTACAGTATACAAACAATATTAAAGTATCTTTTTCCAGGTTACGTTACATGGAGGTATATGTTGACATGTTTGACTTTTTCATGTTTTCTTCCCCTCCAAGCCACAGAGTGTCAGAAGCCTGTTGAGACCACTTCAGAGGATCTGACAGAGGTGGAAGAAGAACAGGGTGAAGATATTGGTCCTGAAGAACTGAAAGAAGACGAAGAACCCAAAAGAAATAGCAAAAGAAACACTGATGATGAAGAAACCACACAGATGGGACATAGTGCGGAGGATGAGGGACAGATGAGAAAAGATAGGAAGGAAGAGAGACCTCAGGCTAGTGGAGAGGAGGGTGATGCAGAAAATGTAGAGACTGACACATCAATTAATAATCAGTCAACAGCGAGTGAAGTGAAAAGCAGTGCAGGTGAAGAGGCACAGGAAAATGAAGACAGCAACACTCAAGAAAACAGCAAGTCTGAAGAGTTAAATGAAAGTAGAGTAGAAGATGCTTCTGTTAATGGTGGAGAACAGTCGAAAGACTCCTGTGAACAACATCTGGATGAAGAAACAAAGACAGAGAAGGAGGAACAAAGAGGTACAAAGAAGAACACGTGTCCTACTGTCTGCAACATGTATTAAGAGAATCAGTGTGTGTCTACCACAGAATACAAAAACAACTACTTTTATTGTCTCTTTGTAATTGATGTTATACATTCAGACACTATGTAAAAGTGCATTGATGAGCTATACACAGTATACAAACAACACTCAAGTATCTATTTCACAGACTATGTTACATAGATGTTGATATTGACATGTTTGACTTGTTCATGTTGTTTCATTACTGAATTTATTACTTTTATTTCCCTCCAAAGCCACAGAGTGTCAGAAGCCTGGTGAGACCACTTCAGAGGATCTGACAGATGAGGTGGAAGAAGAAGAGGGTGAAGATATTGGTCCTGAAGACCTGAAAGAAGACGAAGAACCCAAAAGAAATAGCAAAAAAAACACTGATGATGAAGAAACCACAGAGATGGGACATAGTGCAGAGGATGAGGGACAGATGAAAAAAGATAGGAAGGAAGAGAGACCTCAGGCTAGTGGAGAGGAGGGTGATGCAGAAAATGTAGAGACTGACACATCAATTAATAACCAAACAACAGTGAGTGAAGTGAAAAGCAGTGCAGGTGAAGAGGCACAGGAACATGAAGACAGCAAAACACAAGAAATTAACAAGTCTGAAGAGTTAAATGAAACTAGAGTAGAAGATGCTTCTGTTAATGTTGGAGAACAGCTGAAAGACTCCTGTGAACAACCTCTGGATGAAGAGACAAAGACAGAGAAGGAGGAACAAAGAGGTACAAAGAAGAACACGTGTCCTACTGTCTGCAACATGTATTAAGAGAATCAGTGTGTGTCTACCACAGAATACAAAAACAACTACTTTTATTGTCTCTTTGTAATTGATGTTATACATTCAGACACTATGTAAAAGTGCATTGATGAGCTATACACAGTATACAAACAACACTCAAGTATCTATTTCACAGACTATGTTACATAGATGTTGATATTGACATGTTTGACTTGTTCATGTTGTTTCATTACTGAATTTATTACTTTTATTTCCCTCCAAAGCCACAGAGTGTCAGAAGCCTGGTGAGACCACTTCAGAGGATCCGACAGACGAGGTGGAAGAAGAACAGGGTGCAGATATTGGTCCTGCAGAACTGAAAGAAGACGAAGAACCCAAAAGAAATAGCAAAAGAAACACTGATGATGAAGAAACTACACAGATGGGACATAGTGCAGAGGATGCGGGACAGATGAGAAAAGATAGAAAGGAAGAGAGACCTCAGGCTAGTGGAGAGGAGGGTGATGCAGAAAATGTAGAGACTGACACATCAATTAATAATCAGTCAACAGTGAGTGAAGTGAAAAGCAGTGCAGGTGATGAGGCACAGGAAAATGAAGACAGCAACACACGAGAAAACAACAAGTCTGAAGAGTTAAATGAAACTAGAGTAGAAGATGCTTCTGTAAATGTTGGAGAACAGCTGAAAGACTCCTGTGAACATCTGGATGAAGAGACAAAGACAGAGAAGGAGGAACAAAGAGGTACAAAGAAGAACACGTGTCCTACTGTCTGCAACATGTATTAAGAGAATCAGTGTGTGTCTACCACAGAATACAAAAACAACTACTTTTATCGTCTCTTTGTAATTGATGTTATACATTCAGACACTCTATGTAGAAAGTGCATTGATGAGCTATACACAGTATACAAACAACACTCAAGTATCTATTTCACAGACTATGTTACATGGATGTTAATATTGACATGTTTGACTTGTTCATGTTGTTTCATTACTGAATGTATTACTTTTATTTCCCTCCAAAGCCACAGAGTGTCAGAAGCCTGGTGAGACCACTTCAGAGGATCCGACAGACGAGGTGGAAGAAGAACAGGGTGAAGATATTGGTCCTGCAGAACAGAAAGAAGACGAAGAGCCCAAAAGAAATAGCAAAAGAAACACTGATGATGAAGAAACCACACAGATGGGACATAGTGCAGAGGATGAGGGACAGATGAGAAAAGATAGGAAGGAAGAGGGACTTCAGGCTAGTGGAGAGGAGGGTGGCGCAGAAAATGTAGAGACTGACACATCAATTAATAACCAAACAACAGTGAGTGAAGTGAAAAGCAGTGCAGGTGAAGAGGCACAGGAACATGAAGACAGCAAAACACAAGAAATTAACAAGTCTGAAGAGTTAAATGAAACTAGAGTAGAAGATGCTTCTGTTAATGTTGGAGAGCAGTTGAAAGACTCCCGTGAACAACATCTGGATGAAGAGACAAAGACAGAGAAGGAGGAACAAAGAGGTAAAATGAAGAACATGTGTCCTACTTTCTGCAACATTCATTAAGAGAAAAAGTGTGTGTCTTTGGCAGCATACAAAACAGACCACTTTCATTGGCTCTCAGCGATTTATTTCATAAATTCAGATGTATTATGTAAGAGTGAAAATAGCACAAGAGGTTGTTTTCCAAACCTACATCACACAGGACTATATGCTGACATTTGGGGGCTGTAAATCATGATCATTACTTAATTTATTACTTTTCTTGCACTTCAAAGCCACAGACTGTCAAAAGCCAGTTGAGACCACTTCACAAGATGTGACAGACGAGGTGAAAGAAGAACAGGGTGAAGATAAACTGAAAGGAGACGAAGTGGAACACAATAGAAAAGTAGGAGAAATAGACACTGGTGGTGAAGAGACAGAGTGAGGAACAGATGAGCATAGACTGAGGGAAAGAGACATTTAGCTATCAAGCTTTATTAGATATGAGACTTTAACTGCATTATTTTCATGCCAACAAACTTAATTTTTGTCGTGCATAAAGTTTTCAAGAGCTGCTCAAACCTCTGTTTTGTCTCATGACACTATTGAGTCTGTGCTAACACTTTCTCTTTTCAATTTCTCAAGGTCAAACTCAAAAATATACTCAGTAACGTGGTTGATAACTGGCACTGCACAGGAAACTCTGTTGTTCCGATTCTTTAAATCAATATATTTTTTGCTCTTGCATATGTGCCCTGTGTTTTATGTGTGTTAAATGTATGCATCCAACAACCAGTTGCCCCAATTAAAGTGATGAATTGAATGATTGAACCTCAATTGTGCTTTTTATTTACTGTTATATTCGCTTGTTATTTTATTCTCTTAAAGATATAAAATGTAACATTTCTGCATTAAAATGCCTAAAAATTACAAGACGTCTGTCATATGTTTTGTTGAGTTGTGCCTTACATTAGCCAAAAATTTTTCCAGCAATGTTCGAACCCACAGAAATCCTGATTGTATTCAATAAAACGGTGAGTTTCATTTAGTAGCCTGTGGCTATAACTTCTTGGAGATCAGACAGTGAGGAAGGAAGTTGGCTAAAGTGACTAAAAATAACGAGTCACATCATTTTCATCTGCAGTAGACTGTATTCACATGGCAGCCATTTTCCTGTGACCTCACGTTCAGGGTGAAAAGCTCAAATGTCGTACAGCTGTGAACAATTGACAAATAATTATCATTTCACCGCTGCTGGTGAAAATTCAGGGGACATCAAGCCATATTTCAAAGTAAAAGAAAATAAAAATTGAAAACCCATTAGCTAAAATTAATATTCAACCACTTATTAGCTAACATTACTGTGTGTTCCCTGTATGGTGTTACAGTGAAAATGTAATGTTAACTAGGAAGTAGTTGAATGCTAATATTAGCTTTTGTCTAGCAGAAGCTAAGGGGTTAGCAAATATGTTGTTTTATCTTGAAGTATGGCCCGAAGTCCAGATTGTCATTATTCATTGTCTGTTCAATGACTGACCAATCAGGAAGAGGTGAAATGATAATCATCATGTCATTATAAGATAATCTTTAATGATTTGTCAGATTTCCTAAGTTTACATGACTAGAACACAGCAGGTCTACAGCATTTGAGCTTCCTACCCTGAGTGAAGTCACAAAAAAATGGCCACCATATATTACTTTACATTACAAAATAAAAATATTACTTCCAAGCAATATGACATATAGAATACACATATCCAAATCTTCAGGACAAAGTTGACAAGAAGAAAAAACTTTATTGTTTACCCTTTGTGTATAAAATGCAGATATTTGTCTTTGCTTACATGCACAGAAAATGGATTCCATTAATTTTACCTTACATTTAAAAAAAAACTACAAGTAACATCCAAACAAGACACAATAAAACACACTGACATAGCAACACAACAGAATCTATATTAAGAAAAAACATAATACTGAATACTGAAAAATGTGAAATGAACAAATACTGACATATCCAACATAATCAGGATACACAGAGTTTCAAATATTACAAATACCATAACACATGACTACAGTTTAGATTTTACTTTTTACAAATTGTTGAAGTAAATGTTTCGTGGCGAGAAGGAAGTCATTCTCATGTGAGTAAAAGAAATGATTGAATGAATGAATGAATGAGTACAGGTACAAATAAATATCTCAGAATCATAACTGTTCTTTAAAGGTGGTGCGGTTGAGCTCTTGCCTGAGTAATAACAGTCATGATGGTTGGCATTATGAGGAACCTTTTCAACACAAGAACAAAGAGGGAAAATAAATAAATTAAAAAGGCTGTATTGTACTTTTTGAGATCACAGGTTTCAATTAACAGAATATGTCCTGTGCCACACAGGTATAGATCTCTGCCTGGGTGTTACACCAATGGGGCAAAGATTGTATGGGTTTATCTTCAGACACTCTTCGGTGATCTTCAGGCACACGAAACAGAATTTCACCTTACACCGGGGACAGATCATGCTTTTACACTGATTTTTGTTATGCTCTACCAGCACACCACAAGTGGGACAGGCACGGATGGAGGGACAGCCGTTGACCACCTTCACATCCTTGAAGATGATATTCGGACAGTTCCTCAATATGTCCAAAGGATCTGGGCAGCCGTCATTGTCACAGCGGTCTGAACGAGGAGCCCATCCTTTCCATTCCCTCAAACACTGCCAGCAGAACCTATAAGTCCTTCCCTTGCTAGCTGTGCACACCGGGCACTCTACATTCAGATTGGAGAGATCGTTTCTCACCACACGAGACTTGCAACCAGGACACTGTGAAGAGAAAATGAATTAGATGTTTTTAAATTGACTGTTGTAGTCACATGTGCAACTATTTAATGTTAACAAGCAAATAAAAACAGAATACACTTACTTGTTTGATGTCCAAGAAATTCTTCGCAGCATTGTGGAACATTTTCTTCTCAAATTCTTCCACTTCTTCAGGAGTCAGAAGAGCCATTTTACAAACCTCCTCGAAGGACCACTCAACGTCACAGTTACCACACGCAAATTCACACTTGCCCTTAAAGAGAAAATCAAAGAAAAAACTTTAAAGAGTGAAAAAGAAAACAGTGAGCAAATTCTTCAGCAGCTGCAAACTATTGCTTTAATGGTTTACTACAACTAACCAACGTCAATGTCAAGTGCAAAGTATATTTACCCAGATATAATGAAACCGTCTAAATGAAACCGTCGCTCTCCATTTTGTCAGTTTAGTAAGTTTAGTCCTCATCAATGTCACTGAATTTCATCATGAAGGTGTAATCGTACCTCCTCATCCAACAGCCTGAGACACCAGTCAGTGAGAGACATCGGAGTGACAGCATGACCACAGGACATCTTTGCTCTGCGAGACCTGTAGTCGTTACACAAAACTACGAAACAAACACAAGCTATGATTAACAACTTAAAAATCAGTAGGGAAACTAAATCCTCTGTAATAGAAGCTCTTATTTGTATTTGTTCAGCTCATCTACTTACAGTCCATTTCATCTTCTCCATCTACAAATGTGAGCGTGGGGTCTTGAGGGTCATAACACTTCTCCTCGTAAGTTGTCCAACTCCTGCTGTCTTCAGAGATCTCATCATGAGCGACAACGTTGACTTCATGGGACACAAAGTTGTCTCTATGAGACACATTGTCATATGTGTCAGGCACAACGTGGTCTCTGTAAGTCGAAACATCAAATCCTTCGTAATCCAACGCAGCAGCCTCATTTCTGGGTGGTTCTGGAGGTCTAATCTTAACTCTTTTTTTGAATTCCTTCTTCTTCCGTCTGATTGACAGTTTGCCTCCCATGTTGACTCAGTATGCTACACTCCCATGCAACTGACTGACTGACTGACTGCTCCACTTTAAAGGGATAGTCTGCCTGAGGTGTGATCGTCCTCTTCCGTGAAGTCATGTGATCCGAAGATGGTATCTGAGTGTGTGACTGCAACCAAAGAATGAGAAAAGAGAAAAGAAAATATCTTAATGATAGACACCAGAATGCATAAAGCAATTAAATGAATGACAGGAAACAATAATGAATACAATGGTTGATGAGCAGATTAAGGGAAGTTGTGGGTGTATATTTACAAGTTTTCTTTATAACTGTAATAATAATAGGCCCACTGATATCAATTGAAGGCTAATAGTACTGTAAATATTGTCAAAAAATAATACAATAAGAATAATTGCATACATGTTTAAAAGGCACAAAATTAATATAATAAAATCTGACTTTAGAAAAGGATCATTGATTCATGCCACAATAAATGTTAGCAAAGTACATTTCTGTAAAACCTCGGATAGTTTTTTTTTATTTCTGTTTCTCATGTCACAACACTGTGTTTGTGCTCTGCTTGGACTTATGCACACAAAAAAACACTTGGTTGTGGTTATAATATCATCATGATTTGCCTTGTAATACCTGTTTCTTTTCATTGTGTTGTGCTAAATAAAATTACCCTGAAAAACTCTCAAGCCAGAATGACTCAGAACCTGTTTGGACTCAGGGGAATGTTTGGTTCAGTTAATTGTGCGTCATCATTCCTGCCAATCAGGTGGTTTTTGTTTTTATCTTCCTTGACATGAATCTGGTGGAGGTTTTTCATAACTGGGTGTGTCAATCATCGTGTTTACTGACACTCTCATCAGATCATCAGATGACGGTAAAACATCTTGAGATGGGGTTATGTCCTCTGTATTTTTTTTTTTCTGGGTCTTTAAATTTATAGTTAATGAAACTTTAGTTAATAGTTATTTCACTGTTAACAAGCAATTAAATGCTTTATAAACTATTTATAGGCAATTGTTTATTGTAAAGTTGCAATTGATGTTTGTAATAATAAATACTGTGTGGTTCATTTATATACATTATTTGGATGAGTTGCAACTGATGTTTTTAACCTTTACAATTACTTAATAAATGTTTTATGAACCATTTTATTGTTTTTTAACAGTAAAATAACAATACATTTACCATTTGTTAATGATGGCTATTATCATAAGTGCTTAACAAGCAATTAAATGCTTTATAAACTATTTATTAGCAATTGTTATATTGCAAAGTTGCAACTAATGTTCATAATAGTTTGTAAATGGTTGATAAATATTGTGTGGTTAATCTAAAAAACATTATCTGGATGGCTATTAGAGAGTTGCAACTGATGTTTTCAGTCTTTACAATTGATTTATGGCCCATTTCATTGTTTCTTAACAGTGAAATTACTTTACTTAATCGAATAAGCTTTTAATGATGGTTATTATAAAGTGTCACCCATGTCAGAAATATGTTTAATACAATATAAACAATATGATCCTGTCAGAATCTGAGTCTAATGTGTGCTGGCACTCAGTCACGATTGTGTTTTGGTGAGAAACGCTGACCAGAAAAATGAAAGTGTTTTAATCAGCAGGAGATGCTGCACGTACCTGAATGCAGCAGGACTACATTCTGTCAACAGGTAAACAAAACAAGAACACGGATGTGTTAATGATTTTCTGTAAATGACTGGAATGAACAACACAACCACAGTAATGTAACTGGACTAGATTCTGGTGGTGAATGAAAAAAAAAAAAAGATGAAGAGACATGCAGCATGAGCTTCCAGATCAGCTGTGACAGTGATCCTGCAGGGCGGGTCTACACTGTGTATCCGGCCCATTGCTGTCACACCATGGTTCGTTGTCCAAGTGACAGAAGTTGTGATCAGGCTTTTCTGCAAAATGGAAAGGAAAAACTAAGCAGGGTAACTCCAGATTCTGATTTTCATCAAATTAGAGAGGCTCGCAGCGGGGTTCCTAGAATATAACAGGTGCATGTTAATATTGATTACTGACTGTCGGTCAGCCATCAATAGTTTGAACACTGGCAGCCACATCCTCCTCTGGAAGATACCGAGTTCAGTATGTATGCGAAACCCGGCCGTCAGTAAGTATTACAGATTTTTTTTTTTTTTCTTACAGCAAAAAATATCTTTAGTTTTGTTATTTTAAAGTTATTTCAAGCAGAAATATGTTTTGAATCTTTAACCATAATAATTCTGTTTTCTTTTCTTTTTTCTTTTCTGTAATCGGGTCATTTACCCGTTGGATTAAACCGGTGAATATCGTACGATGTATTATTATATGCGATGCAAATGCAGAGGTTCACAAAAATACACCATCTTCAATAGGTGACAGACTCGAGTTTTGAGTTTTCCCAGTTGTTATTGAAAGCATCATTCCGCTGATACTGTTGTAGATATTCTGTGAATGGCATTAATCAATAGGTTCATAATCATGACTTCTTCGATCATTTATTAACCGAGAGAGACGTTCAGGCAGCAACTGTTACAAAGTTTTTGCTGGATGGAAATATTAAGTTAACAATTAGTTTATACAGGCATGTTCAGTCGTGGGTCAGTTTGTAATTAATTTGATCTCGTATTAGATAATTAGTCAATAATAAGAATAAAAACAATCAATCAATCTAAATTTCAGACACATTTTCTCCACACACTTGTTTTTATGCTTTGGTGTAACTCCCTTACATTTTGTTGTTCGTGATGAAGACATCTTTGTTGAATATCTACAGTAAATGTTCCCTGTGGTGTCTGAAGAGTTAGTATAAGCAAGTGAAGGAATAGCGCCCCCTGTTGGGCAGGACTGCATGTCATAGGGCCTTTGGTGTGGCTCTGAAGGTGTTAAGGTAGCCAGATTTCACAGTGATGGATCATTTAGAAGAAAGAGGTATTGGTTGGTGAATGTCAGAAACACATATGATGATATAAAAACCTGCTAAACCGGAGGACGTGCATATGTAACACATTGTGGTTGTGGTTGACTGACATTGAGTTGTTCGCCTGACTAAAACAAGATAAACTTTTTGTCTTCAGCCGGAAATCCATGAAGAAAGATGGCTACCTTGGACAGTAAGCGGACTGGCCACCGAGAGCAGTGGGGGAAATCCTTGAAGATTGACAACAGATCACCTGGCACCACATTACGTCATATCAGAGGTGAGACATATAGCTAATGAAGGAATTGGCCATCTCGAGCACCAGGTATTGATAGTTGGAGCTAACGCAACAAAAAAATATAGACAGTACATACCTTGAGTGATTGATTATTTTGGTCAATGTAGTCTCCTGTTGCTCTGAATTTTTGAACATTTTCCGTATTCCTGTTACAATCTGACGTGTGAATGAATGGAGATGGTGAACTGATGGGTGTTTTTCTTTCTTTTAAGTGCCTCGGCCACAGAAACCTCATTGTGGCCTGATTAATCAGGGAGCCACATGTTACCTCAACAGTGTCCTGCAAGTTCTCTTCATGACGACAGAGATCCACAACAGGTTTGAAACAGCTGTTTTCTTCTGCTAATAAGTGGCAAAACAAGTATTGTCAGGTATTAACAGAAAGCGTTGTTTTGTAGAGTGATACGTCTGATAGTCAGTGCTGCATCGGTTTCAAGATTTCTTCTTCTTTTATTGAATGACACTCCAACATTGATGTTGTCGATGTCAATGCATTCAGTCAATATTCTCCAATAAATTTCCCTCTTCCCAAAGGTTGGAACCAAAAACGCACTTCCCAGATCAGGAGCTGATTAACATCTTTGGACAACTGAAAAAAACACCATGTGAAACCAGAGGACTCACTTTCTCTTTGAAGATTGAAAATGGTGAGTTGAGCAGTGAACAGCAAAACATTACACATGAAGGAAGGTCACATAGCAGCTGTTTTAGTGGAATTAGTATTCTGGATTAAATCTCATGAATTACTCTGCAGTTGATCAACAGCGTGATGCTGCTGAATGTCTGGAGATGATTTTACATAAGGTCAGCCCACAGGCCTCTGAGGTGAGCACTTAAAATATCTACAATGTTATTTACAGGGGGACAAATCATAATGCTTTGTGACGATAGACTTTTTTTATGCACAGGTTTTCCAAGGACAGCTGACATACACAATAAAATGCCCCAAAGATCACATCATCAATGAAGAGACAAATCCATTCTGGACTCTTCCACTGTCTCTGAAAGATACCTATGATTCAACCTTCAGCGTGGTGAGCAGACGAATCTCAGAGTTCTAGTTTAATGTTTATAGCATCGATATAGCACCCACTTGTGTTATTGTGAAAAGATGAGACATGGAGGAAAATGACACGGTCCTTAGAAAATCGCACGCTGGTAAAGTTAAAAGCAAGCTTGTTTATTATTATTTTATATTATAAATTTCAGTTCATAAGTGCAGTTTTTTTAATTGTTTTGTTATGTTTCTGGAACATGAACATGAAGTTGTTTTGTTTTGTATTTTCATTTGTTCGTTTGTTTGTTTGTTTTTTATCCTTGACTGGGTTTGTTTATTCAAAGTTTGCATATTGTTTGAAACAGTTGTAAAAACCACTACTGCCCCTAAATTAGAAAAATGCTGTTAGTAAGTTGAACACACTTCAAATAAGGCTGTGAAGTGTTTAGTGGAAGCAATTGTAAAACTGAGAAAAACAGTATTGGAAAACAAGTTTGTCTATAGTAAATATAAATCAGAAAAGAATAAAATCATCACCATCAGTCAGATGGGTTTGGGTTGCCAGGTTGTGGAAAATGTTTGCTTGTCTTTTTAGCTAGCTTTTCGATTCATTAAGGACACCCCTCCAATGTATTGGAAAAGGGCAGCAGGACATCTGTACCTAAATTAATTTATAAACTGCTTAGAAATTATTTTAACTGCCTGCTTATTATGGTACAATCTCAGAACCTGCCAGTAAGTTTTGCAGTGTTAGTAAATAAATAAATAAATAAACCATTGCAACATTTGTGTTTTTTCAGGAAAGAGGCTTACAAAGGGTTTTTCAGACAAAAACTTTCGGTGGCGACAACATGGTGTACTGCAACGAGTGTAAAACGAAAACAGAGGCGACCAGTGTGAGTTGTGAGAAATGTTAAACGGGAATCAAATGGAGATTTTGCATGTTCGTTTACAAAACTGTCTGTAGTGTTCAATAATCGTTCTTGTGTCATTTAGGGATGTGAGATGACGAAGCTCCCTCAGAACTTGATTCTGCTCCTCAAGAGATTTGACTTTGACTACAACACCATGTCACACGTCAAATCTGACTGCTGTGTGGAAGTGCCACGCGTATTGAAGACAAAGGCAAGAGGAAGTAACTATGTGTTTGTTTTCTTTAAAATCGTTCCCCTGTATCTGACTGTGTTCTCCATTGCAGAACAAGAAGTACAAACTGTATGGGATGGTGAATCACATGGGCAGTCTAAGCGGTGGACATTACACAGCCACCGTCCTGTCCAAGAAGGACAAAACCTGGTATGAGTTTGATGACGCTCATGTCAAAAAGGTGAGCATTAATTTAACTCAACCATCAGTGACACAAAACCTGATGAGTAAGATCAATAACACCTTTTAATCTGATGAAATGTGCTTCTCAATGGTGTAGGCTGAAGAACAACCGTTTGCAAAGAAGATTTACAAGTATGTTTGATGGATCCCATTTTATCACATCTGTAAATAATTGGATTTTCTGTTTCTCACTTTCTGTTTCTGACTGAATGTTGTTAACTTTTTGTTATTCTAAAAATGATTGTTCATCAGTTCCAGCACTGCATATCTCCTCATGTACAGAGGGAAGAACAAAGGTAAGACAACATTTAATTTTTGTCTTTGTTATTATTAACAGGTTGTTACTGAATACATGCAATATATTACTTTTCCTGCACTTGAAGGCCTCTGTATCTCAAGATCTGCAAGAAAAAAATGACAAGTTAAATAAAGTTAAAGACAAAGAATTGCAGTAGAATGAATTACTTGTCTGAATAAGCTAAGATATACTTTTTGTCTTCAGGGGGAGATTCAAGCGGAAAGATGATTAGACCGATCAAACAAAGATTGAAAATGAAGAGAGCCGAGAAGAAGCAAAAAGGTAATGTAGATTAATGCAGGCCGCTTGGTGGATAGAAAATAAAAATAAAAGTAAAAGAGAGCCCACAATGTGCACCAGAATTGTTCTTTTATTTGGTTTATTTCACGCAGCCACAACAACTGCACCCTTACAGGATGTACATCATGAAAATATGATTATTCTGACTTACTGATCATCGTTATTTTGTTAATTATATCATTTTTCTTCCTCTTCAAAGCCCTAAAGTCTCAGATGTCCAAAGAGACCATGCCAGAAGATGTGACAGGTGAGGTGGAAGAAGAAGAGGGTGAAGATATTGGTCCAGAAGAACAGAAAGAAGACGAAGAACATCAAGAAAATGTCAGCGAACGAAACACTGATGATGAGGAAACCACACAGCCTGGACATCATGAAGAAGATGAGGGACAGATGAGAAAGGAAAGGGAGGAAGAGAGACTTCAGGCTGGAGGAGAGGAAGGTGATAGAGAAAATTAAATCAATAACTGTAAATGAAGGCAACCATATAAAACATACTTACAAAAGAACACAAATGTATCTTTTTCCAAGGCTACATTAATCTGGAGTGTACATTGCGTGACATATCTTATGCTTACTGGTACTGATGCTGATCATTACTGAATATTTAACGTTTCCTCCACTTCCAAGTCGCAGAAAATCGAAAGCCTGCTGTGACCACTTCAGAGGATCTGACAGATCTGGAAATAACAATCTTCTAGAAGAACTGAAAGGAGACGAAGCGGAGCGCCAAAAAAAAGTAGGAGAAAAAGACACTGATAATGAAGAAAAACACAGATTTTATAACTCATAAGAGGGAGGAATGGGTGAGAATAGATTGACAAAAAATTGACTTTGTGTTAAATAACACGTTTGTGAAATTGTAATTGATTTCATGTTTTCTTTCCCATCAGGTGAGAATTCTCCTCGATCCGGCCAGAATACGTCCAAGTGTGGCGGACCCTGCCACCTTTCTAGCTTCAAATAGTGTTCTGGGATGTTATTTTCCTCTGAGAACAGCTTGTTTATTCAGTTATGGAAAAACATAAATATTTCTGAGTTTGTATCATTTCCTCATTAATATTGTAAATATTAAAGTTCTGGGTTTGAATTTCTTCTCCAAAACAACATAGTGCCCCTTTAATATAAGGAGGAGGAGAGGTCTGACTTTAACACGTATGGTATCCTATACTGGTGCAGAAAAGCAAATCGCTAATCTCTTTAATCAAGAACATAATTAGTGTATGAATCAACAAATATGAAAATGATGTGATTGACCATCATGTGACAAAACAAATGTACAGTTGTATGAATTTTCTATGTTCAGTTTGAAATAAAAACATGAAACAAATGACTGTAATACTGTATATTACATAAGTGTCATAAAATTATAGGCTACACCTGAACAAAATGATAAGAAGTTGTAGAAAATGCTTTTTAATGGCTGTCAGAGGATGTTTTCTTTATTTTGTTTAGTTTGATTCTGACGATCTGATGATTGTCATACACACTGATACACACTATCACACTGTTGGGATGATATTAGAAATATAACCCAACATTTATAAAAAAAAATTCAAACAGTATTTATTATGATATTCTTCTTTCAGATAACAGAATAGATGTAACTTTCTCATCATAAATGAATAAAGAAGACAGAAGAAAAGCTAATATATTAAGATTTATGTGTCTTTCTGAGTCATAATACCCTTCTTTGTGACAATTAATTTATTTTTAGTTAACTTATTATTGAGGGATAACTTGTTCTCTCTCCTACCCTTTGACACACAATCCAGATAGAGGTCATTTCATATCCAAATAAGCCAACACATGAAAATGCCTCCAACATTTTTACTTATATTTGATTAGTTGATTTTTCTCCTTTTATTTTCATATCATATTTATTCGTCCGGTATGAAAGTATAACACATTTTCTCATACAATATCATTAACGTGCGACGGCATATTGAAGTTAACCAAAGCTCCCACCACAGTTTGACTTTGGTTCTTATCTGTTTTTTATTCTTTGCTCTCTTCTAAACTCTACAGTACAAGTGAAGTAGGTTAGTTTAATAAGAGCTACACACTGTGATACTTCCTGACTTCACTTTGGCACAGATTAGGACCTGTTCACCTCATCAGACCCCGAACAGAGCTCACTGCAGCTGCTCTGCATCACTGATAAAACATCAAATACAAACCAAAAGCATATATTTTTATTTTACAGGAAAAACAACAATGTCATGTTAGGAAAATAAACAAATGATTTGTAAAAAGAAAAAAAGCATAAGATAAAACAACTGCATGTGAAATTATTGATTTAATACATTATGGATATCAAAATGATAAGTGTACTGTGAGATAACATTAAAGAAGTTGAAGCAAAATGACAAGACATTCTTGATGCAAATGTTTCAGTTGTACAGAGAAGGAAGAAATTCTCATGTTGTTATATTTTTCAAAATTTTTATGTTAAGGTGCAAAAAGTATCTCAGACTCTTAACTGTTACTGAAAGCTTGTATGGGGTTAAATTCCTTACTAAGTAATAACAGCTGTGGTGTTTGGCATCATGATGAACACTTTCAAAGAAAAGGAGAAGTAAAAAAGTTGCATATCTTTAGATGACAATATCCAATAAACAGAATCATCTCCTCCGCCACACAGGTATAGATCTCTGTCTGGGTGCTACACCAGTGGGGCAAAGACCGTATGCGTTTTGCTGCAGACAGCCCTTGTTTGATTTCAGGCACACGAAACAGAATTTCACCTTACACCGACGACAGATCATGCTTTTACACTGTTTTTTGTTATGCTCTACCAGCATACCACAAGTGGGACAGGCACGGATGGAGGGGCAGCCGTTGACCCCCTTCACATCCTTGAAGACGATATTCGGACAGTTCCTCAATATGTCCAAAGGATCTGGGCAGCCGTCATTGTCACAGCGGTCTGAGCGAGGAGCCCGACCTTTCCATTCCCTCAAACACTGCCAGCAGAACCTATACGTCCTTCTCTTGCTAGCTGTGCACACCGTGCACTCTACATTCAGATTGGAGAGATCCTTTCTCACCACACGAGACTTGCAACCAGGACACTTTGAAGAGAAGTCACATGGAAAATGAATGAGAATGAGAAACTATTTATTGTTAACAAGGAAATTTGAATCCTAAAAACAGAATACACTTACTTGTTTGATGTCCAAGTAACTCTTCGCAGCGTTGTGGAACATTTTCTTCTCAAATTCTTCCACTTCTTCAGGAGTCAGAAGAGCCATTTTAGAAACCTCGTCGAAGGTCCACTCAACATCACAGTTAGTTTGGCCACACACAAATTCACACTTGCCCTTCAAAAGAAAAACAAAGAAAAACCTTTGAAGGGGCAGTGTGTATTTTCTGAAATGAAATTCACACTCAGAATTTTAACATTTAAATATTAATGAGATAATAATACAAACTCATAAATGTGTATTTTTTTCTTTAACCGAATAAACAAGTTGTTCTCAGAGGAAATAAGGTCCCCAGAACACTTTTTGAAGCTAGAAAGGTGGCAGGGTCCGCCACATATATACAAAGTAAAACATTATGAAATGGTGTTGTCTTCTAAGGTTCATTTGTTTAATCAGTTTATCCAGTCATGAAAATAAAAAAAATGTTTATTTAGTTTGTTTTACTTCCTCAAAACTACATAGTGCACCTTTAAATGTGGAAAAAAAAAATACTGAACCATTTTTACAACGACTGCCAACTATTGCTTTTATGATTTATTGCTATTAGGAACAACAACAGCGTCAATTTCAAAATATTACCTTCCCCCTGAAAATAAAGCTTTTGTATTGTCTATCAGCTGAGGAGTCACTTTATGTCACTTTGATATCTTGATATAAATATTTGGTAACATTTTATAATATAATATAAACTATTTATTAACAATTGTTTATTGGAAAGTTGCAACTGATGTTCGTGATAATAAATACTATGTAGTTCATTTATAAACATTATTTGGATGAGTTGCAACTGATGTTTTTTAACCTTTACAATTACTTAATGAATGTTTTATGAACCATTTTATTGTTTTTCAACAGTAAAATAACTATAAATGTATCATTTATTAATAATGATTATTATTATAAAGTGTTAATATCCAATTTCCATAGATATTATGTCCTTGGCAATTATAGTTCCTGTCAAAATGCAGAGAAATGCACAGATTTATACTACAGTCTTCATAATGTTCTGATGGATGGGTGAGGGTGGGGGTGGGGGGCATGACCTCAGTTTGTCTAAAATCCTACAGCCCTGTATGTAAATACAGTTTTATTACACAAGCAGCCGCTTTCCACTCAAGAAATGAAATAATTCAGTAACACGTCTGTAAATGTCACGATGAAGGTGTAAACATCATACCTCGTCCAACAACCTGCGACAATGATCGGTGAGAGACATCGGAGTGACAGCGTGACCACAGGACATCTTTGCTCTGAGAGACTTGTAGTCGTTACACAAAACTATGAGACACACAAGAAAAGATGTGCAGCTACGATTAAGGACTTGTAATTCAATAGTGTGTAAAAATAATAATAATAATAATAATAATAATAATAATAATAATAATAATAATAATAATAATAATAATAAAAATAATAATAATAATAATAATAATAATAAAGGAAGGGAAAAGGAAATGTGAAAAGTGAAATTGTACTCGACTACTTACAGTCTAATTCATCTTCTCCGTCTACAAATCTAAGCGTGCGGTCCTTTGGGTTATAACACTTCTCCTCTGAGGTTGTCCTCGTCCTGACATGTTCTCTCTGTCTCTCTCTCTCTGTCCTCTCCTTGCGTTTGGATAATTTGCCTCCCATGTCGACTCACGATGTTTACCCTCTGACATGAAACACCGTCTGATTACTGCTCGGCCTTATCACTGACAGGCTGTGAGGCGTTCAGGGTTTCCCTGAAGTCATGTGATTTGAAGTTGCCCGAGGTGACTCGTTGTTTTCTTTCTGCTTTTATCTTTAACATAATTTAAAGGCTTGTTTGTACCTGAACTAACACACCTGAGGAGCACACAGAGTCGAGGATAGTGGTCGCACTGAACGGGCTCAGTGGCAAAATGAGAATCCAGCTGAAAGTGTGTGCTGTGTATTTCTGCTGTGTATTTCTACTGAGTGCTGTGTATTTCTACTGTGTTTTTTACTGTGTGCTGTGTGTTTCTACTGTGTATTTCCACTGTGTGCTGTGTTTCTACTGTGTATTTGTACTGTGTGCTGTGTATTTATAGTGTGTATTTCTACTGTGTGCTGTGTAATTCCACTGTGTATTTCTACTGGTAATGTATATTTATAATCTGTACTGTGTACTTTGTATTCATAGTGTATTGTGTATGTATACTGTGTGCTGTGTATTATTACTTTGTAATGTGTATTTATACTATGTACTCTGTTTTTATACTGTGTGATGTGTATTTATACTGTGTGATGTGTATTTCTACAGTGTGATGTGTATTTCTATTGTGTGAGGTTTATTTCTGCTGTGCATTTCTACTGTGTACTGTCTATTTCTACTGTGTATTTCTACTGTGTATTTCTATTGTGTATTTCTACTGTCTATTTCTACTGTGTGATGTGTACTTCTACTGTGTGAGGTTTATTTCTACTGTGTATTTCTATTGTGTGATGTGTATTTCTACTGTGTTAGGTTTATTTCTGCTGTGAATTTCTACTGTGTACTGTGTATTTCTACTGTGTATTTCTATTGTGTATTTCTACTGTGTGATGTGTACTTCTACTGTGTGAGGTTTATTTCTACTGTGTATTTCAATTGTGTATTTCTACTGTCTATTTCTACTGTGTGATGTGTATTTCTACTGGTTGAGGTTTATTTCTACTGTGTATTTCTACTGTCTATTTCTACTATGGGATGTGTATTTCTACTGTGTGAGGTTTATTTCTACTGCGTATTTCTATTGTGTATTTTTACTTTCTATTTTTACTGTGTGATGTGTATTTCTACTGTGTGAGGTTGATTTCTACTGTGTATTTCTATTGTGTGATGTGTATTTCTACTGTGTGAGGTTTATTTCTGCTGTGAATTTCTACTGTGTACTGTGTATTTCCACTGTGTATTTCTATTGTGTATTTCTACTGTGTGATGTGTGATTCTACTGTGTGAGGTTCAGTTCTGCCGTGCATTTCTACTGTGTATTTGTACTGTGTACTGTGTATTTCTACTGTGTGAGGTTTATTTCTGCTGTGTATTTCTACTGTGTATTTGTACTGTGTATTTCTATTGTGCATTTCTACTGTGTGCTGTGTATTTCTACTGTGTATGTCTACTGTGTATTTCTACTGTGTGTTGTGTATTTCTACTGTGTAGTTCTACTGTGTATTTCTACTATGCATTTCTACTGTGTGGTGTGTATTTCTATTGTGTATTTCTACTGTCTATTTCTATTGTGTGACGTGTATTTCTACTGTGTGAGGTTTATTTCTACTGTGTATTTCTACTGTGTATTTCTATTGTGTATTTCTACTGTGTATTTCTACTGTGTGAGGTTTATTTCTGCTGTGTATTTCTACTGTGTATTTGTACTGTGTATTTCTATTGTGCATTTCTACTGTGTGCTGTGTATTTCTACTGTGTATGTCTACTGTGTATTTCTACTGTGTGTTGTGTATTTCTACTGTGTAGTTCTACTGTGTATTTCTGCTATGCATTTCTACTGTGTGGTGTGTATTTCTATTGTGTATTTCTACTGTCTATTTCTATTGTGTGACGTGTATTTCTACTGTGTGAGGTTTATTTCTACTGTGTATTTCTACTGTGTATTTCTATTGTGTATTTCTACTGTGTATTTCTACTGTGTATTTCTACTGTGTGAGGTTTATTTCTACTGTTTTTTCTACTGTGTTTTTCTACTGTGTATTTCTATTGTGCATTTCTACTGTGTGCTGTGTATTTCTACTGTGTGTTGTGTATTTCTACAATGTAGTTCTACTGTGTATTTCTACTGTGTGGTGTGTATTTCTACTGTGTATTTCTATTGTGTATTTCTACTGTCTATTTCTATTGTGTGACGTGTATTTCTACTGTGTGAGGTTTATTTCTACTGTGTATTTCTACTGTGTTTTTCTACTGTGTGAGGTTTATTTCTACTGTGTATGTCCACTGTGTATTTCTACTGTGTGTTGTGTATTTCTACAATGTAGTTCTACTGTGTATTTCTACTGTGTGGTGTGTATTTCTACTGTGTATTTCTACTGTGTTTTTCTACTGTCTATTTCTATTGTGTGATGTGTATTTCTACTGTGTGAGGTTTATTTCTACTGTGTATTTCTACTGTGTGAGGTTTATTTCTACTGTGTATTTCTACTGTGTGAGGTTTATTTCTACTGTGTATTTCTACTGTGTATTTCTATTGTGTATTTCTACTGTCTATTTCTATTGTGTGACGTGTATTTCTACTGTGTGAGGTTTATTTCTGCTGTGAATTTCTACTGTGTACTGTGTATTTCTACTGTGTATTTCTATTATGTATTTCTACTGTGTGATGTGTATTTCTACTGTGTGAGGTTCAGTTCTGCCGTGCATTTCTACTGTGTATTTGTACTGTGTACTGTGTATTTCTACTGTGTGAGGTTTATTTCTGCTGTGTATTTCTACTGTGTTTTTCTACTGTGTATTTCTATTGTGCATTTCTACTGTGTGCTGTGTATTTCTACTGTGTGTTGTGTATTTCTACAGTGTAGTTCTACTGTGTATTTCTACTATGCATTTCTACTGTGTGGTGTGTATTTCTACTGTGTATTTCTACCGTCTATTTCTATTGTGTGACGTGTATTTCTACTGTGTGAGGTTTATTTCTACTGTGTATTTCTACTGTGTATTTCTATTGTGTATTTCTACTGTGTATTTCTACTGTGTGAGGTTTATTTCTACTGTTTTTTCTACTGTGTTTTTCTACTGTGTATTTCTATTGTGCATTTCTACTGTGTGCTGTGTATTTCTACTGTGTATGTCCACTGTGTATTTCTACTGTGTGTTGTGTATTTCTACAATGTAGTTCTACTGTGTATTTCTACTGTGTGAGGTTTATTTCTACTGTTTTTTCTACTGTGTATTTCTATTGTGCATTTCTACTGTGTGCTGTGTATTTCTACTGTGTATGTCCACTGTGTATTTCTACTGTGTGTTGTGTATTTCTACTGTGTGGTGTGTATTTCTACTGTGTATTTCTATTGTGTATTTCTACTGTCTATTTCTATTGTGTGACGTGTATTTCTACTGTGTGAGGTTTATTTCTACTGTGTATTTCTACTGTGTATTTCTATTGTGTGACGTGTATTTCTACTGTGTGAGGTTTATTTCTACTGTGTATTTCTACTGTGTATTTCTATTGTGTATTTCTACTGTGTATTTCTACTGTGTGAGGTTTATTTCTACTGTTTTTTCTACTGTGTTTTTCTACTGTGTATTTCTATTGTGCATTTCTACTGTGTGCTGTGTATTTCTACTGTGTATGTCCACTGTGTATTTCTACTGTGTGTTGTGTATTTCTACAATGTAGTTCTACTGTGTATTTCTACTGTGTGAGGTTTATTTCTACTGTTTTTTCTACTGTGTTTTTCTACTGTGTATTTCTATTGTGCATTTCTACTGTGTGCTGTGTATTTCTACTGTGTATGTCCACTGTGTATTTCTACTGTGTGTTGTGTATTTCTACTGTGTGGTGTGTATTTCTACTGTGTATTTCTATTGTGTATTTCTACTGTCTATTTCTATTGTGTGACGTGTATTTCTACTGTGTGAGGTTTATTTCTACTGTGTATTTCTACTGTGTTTTTCTACTGTGTGAGGTTTATTTCTACTGTGTATGTCCACTGTGTATTTCTACTGTGTGTTGTGTATTTCTACAATGTAGTTCTACTGTGTATTTCTACTGTGTGGTGTGTATTTCTACTGTGTATTTCTATTGTGTATTTCTACTGTCTATTTCTATTGTGTGACGTGTATTTCTACTGTGTGAGGTTTATTTCTACTGTGTATTTCTACTGTGTTTTTCTACTGTGTGAGGTTTATTTCTACTGTGTATGTCCACTGTGTATTTCTACTGTGTGTTGTGTATTTCTACAATGTAGTTCTACTGTCTATTTCTATTGTGTGATGTGTATTTCTACTGTGTGAGGTTTATTTCTACTGTGTATTTCTATTGTGTATTTCTACTGTCTATTTCTATTGTGTGACGTGTATTTCTACTGTGTGAGGTTTATTTCTACTGTGTATTTCTATTGTGTATTTCTACTGTCTATTTCTATTGTGTGACGTGTATTTCTACTGTGTGAGGTTTATTTCTACTGTGTATTTCTACTGTGTTTTTCTACTGTGTATTTCTACTGTGTGAGGTTTATTTCTACTGTGTATTTCTACAGTGTGAGGTTTATTTCTACTGTGTATTTCTACTGTGTATTTCTATTGTGTGACGTGTATTTCTACTGTGTGAGGTTTATTTCTACTGTGTATTTCTACTGTGTTTTTCTACTGTGTATTTCTATTGTGTATTTCTACTGTGTGCTGTGTATTTCTACTGTGTATGTCTACTGTGTATTTTTACTGTGTGCTCTGTATTTCTACAGTGTATTTCTACTGTATGAGGTGTATTTCTGCAGTGTATTTCTACTGTGTGCTGTGTGTTTCTATTGTGTATTTCTACTGTGTGCTGTGTATTATTACTGTGCAATGTGTATTTCTACTGTGTGCTGTGTGTTTCTACTGTGCAGTTCTACTGTGTATTTCTACCATGCATTTCCACTGTGTATTTCTACTGTGTGCTGTGTTTCTACTGTGTATTTCTACTGTGTGCTGTGTATTTCTACTGTGTGAAGTGTATTTCTGCAGTGTATTTCTACTGTGTATTTCTATTGTGTGCTGTGTATTTCTACTGTGTGCTGTGTGTTTCTACTGTGCAATGTGTATTTCTACTGTGTGCTGTGTATTTCTACTGTTCATTTCCACTGTGTGCTGTGTGTTTCTACTGAACTTAATAAACAAACTCTTTGTTTTCATCACTGAATAAACAAACTGTCCTTAAAGGACAACATGTGGCGGACCCTGCCACCTTTCTAACTTCAAACAGTGTTCTGGGGACCTTATTTTCCTCTGAGAAACAGCTTTTTTAATTCAGTTATGGAAAAAATAAATACTTCTGAGTTTGTATTATCACCTCTTTGATACTGTAAATATTAAAATTCACCGTAGATTCACCACGACTTTCTGCAGTTTTCATTTTACTATTACTGCTACTAAAGCTTCCCTTAACTTATGCAGGAATTGAATAAGCAGACAGCATTGAATATCGTTCCAACTTTACCTGACTGATTCAGGAAAGATGTGAAAAAATGTTCTGTGGTTGTTAAATGTGATTAAAGAACATATTATTTCTGCATAATCCAAATATCCAGGCTACAAAGCAGCCTACTTAAGGGATAATAAGTTGCATGACCTAGATACTTATCATGATTCACCTCTTGGCTGATGGACAGCTTCTTTAAAAACCAGTTTTGAAAATAGAAAAAACTCCCTCAGCTCTTTGTCACCCACAAAAACAAAAGATAATTTTAAAAAAATACAGTAAATATCTGAAATTAGTTGTCTTTACGGTTTAGAAGGATACATTTTTTTTAAACCCAGTCAAGGTTTGTGCTTGTTTGCTTGCTCAGGACCTAACGTGAAAAGATTGTTGTATAATCACTTCAGTTGCTGGATTTGTCATCACTGAATCATTTCAACAATTTGGCTTGTTGGGGAAACTTCCTGGCACACAACAGGGGGAGAAAACCTGCAGCTTCAGTGTCGCCTGACGGCAATCAGCCAAATATTGTGTGTGAGGAGAGCATTGATAAAGTTTGTATGATATGTGAAAGAGATGATAATACAGCATGTGGATAAAACTAGGCGTGCAGTAAATGTAGTGCTCTGAACATAAAAGCTCTTCTGTTCTTTATTTTCTTTGTGTTGCTAAATAAAATTACCCTGAGCGACATGTGTGTCATCATTCCTGCCAATCGGGTAATTTTTCTTCCTTGACATGAATCTGGTGGACACTTTATTATAACTGGGTGTGTCAATCAACATGTTTACGGGCACAGATGAATGCAGCATCTTAAATTATTTGGTTTATCCTGAATGAATGTTAGATTCACAGTGAACACCATGACATCCACCTTATTAGCTGCTAAAAATGATCCTAACAAAAACTGTGAAGTTAATTATGATCACTCATCAAGGATACACAAAGTTTTTAAGTGAGAAACACTGAATTGAAACTAAAAAAGTTTTGATCAGGAGATACGCTACTGCACATACCTGAATGTAGTTGGACTACATTCTGTCAACAGGTAGATAACATGGGAACACGGATGTGTTTTTGACTTACTGCAAATGACTGGAATAAAAAAAAAACAACAAAAAAAAAACAACCACAGGAATGTAACTGTTCTTCATTCTGGTGGTTGATGGGAAAAGAGTCGCAGAGCATGACCTCATTCTGACTTTCCTTCCCGAGCCAATAGGCGGCTTTCACAGTCTCCTCTGCAAAAGTCAAAGGAAAATCTGTACGGGGTAGGCTGACACCAAATTTACTTTTCTTCTTCATCAACACAGAAGACATTTTCTTTAGTCGCTAAATTTAAATGTCTATTCTTGGATTGAATGAAACAGGTTTAACTACATATTTTAATTGGCAAGGCTGTCAGTGAGCTCAAGACACTGAGAGGAAACCTGACTACTTTCTCTGATGACCGGCCGTCTGTGAGTATAACCAGATTTTTCTCTTTATTTCTTTACAGCTGATATATCCTCAGTCCTGCTGTTTTAAAGTCATTCAATTTGGTTTGAGTCTGTGCAGATATTTATTATGTTTTGTTATTGTCAGTAGGATTTTAAAATTAAAGAAATCAATCACAAACAAAAAAAATGAAGAGCTTTGAGAAGTTCTATAGTTTCTTAATAAGTAGCCTATCCTTGTTGGATCTGTGTCTTTATTGCCAGTGGAGAATTGGACTGGAGTATTTTCAGAGTTTACTAGTTTACTGTGAGCTTGTTCAGACACGGACACTTGTGGGTCTGAGAAATTAAAAGCCACATCAAGTAGAAATACTGATTTGGACTTAGAACCAAGTGGTAACCCACACATGGATAGTTTTAGTGATAACATGCCACTTCATGAATTTTAAGAATTTATATGTGTGTGCATGTTGAGACCAGCTAACATCAGGCACACTTTTGCTTTGGTTTGACTTCTATGCTTCTTTTTGGGAAAGATTGTTTTGTTGTTTGAAATTTTGTTTTAACATCTAAATGTAAATAAGTGGACATAGGGCGCCACCTCTTGGACTTTAGACTGCACAACAGAAAGATTTTAGTTTGGTTGTGGCATTCAGTATGGACAGTTGATCATTTCATTGTAACCATTAGTGTAATGTCTTGCAGTCCTTCAGTTCTCTAACCAAGAAATTTAAAGAAAAAATAACATGTTTATGCAGACAGATTTCACAGTGATGGGTAATTTGGAAGAGAGAGGTATTCAGCCAGGCTGTAGTGGATGAGGGTGCACACTGTGAAAAGAAATATCCAAACTTCTAAGCTAAAGCTAAAGGCACAGGATCTTAAAAAAAAACACTGTACATGATATGACATTGTAACATAAATAGACTGTGTCAAAAACTGGAGGCACAGACATACAGTTTATAACAATTTGCATGACTGAAATGGAAATAGATTGTCTACCTAATAAAATAAAATAAAATAACATTATATCTTCAGGGGGAGAGTCAACAGGAAAGATGAGTAACTCCAGGAAACGACCCCTGGAGGAAGGGAAGTCTGCATCAGAGAAGAGGAAAGCAAAAGGTAATAAAGACTGATAATAACATATTCCTGTCATAATCTAACATTTATAAATTAATGAAGATGGTGTAATGACACTGTGTTTTTCTTTCTTTGAAGTGACTCAGCCACAGAGACTTCATAATGGCCTTTATAATCAAGGAAACACATGTTACCTCAACAGTGTCCTGCAAGTTCTCTTCATGACGACAGATTTCCACGAAAGGTTTGAAACAGCTGTTTTTATCAGTAGCAAAGTTGCAAGACAATTATGACAAGTGTTAACAGAGAACATTTAGTAGAGTGATACATCTGAGTGTATCCAGTCGTCAGTGCTGTTTGATGAGGAGATAATCTGTTCAAAGAAAAGGCAAATCAAGTATTCTAATCTTTGATTTGTTTAGTCAAATTTCAGCTTCTTCAATTAAGGTGCTTCACAGACATTTACAGGCTTCTCTAGTTCTCTAACATTAGAAAACATATACATGCTGGTAGTGTCCAAAGCTTGTAATCCAGTAAACTACCCTCTCTCCAAAGGTTGGATCCAAAATCAAAGATCACAGACAAGGAGCTGAGGAAAATCTTTGAAAAACTGAAAGTAACAACATGTGGAACAGAAAACATTGCAAAAGCTTTTGAGATTAAAAATGGTAAGTTGACCAGTGATCAATAGTACAAAAGGGACGGTCATATAGCAGCTGTAGATTAACTGAAATGCTTTGGTGGATTGAGTATACTGGATTAAATCTCATGAATCATTCTGCAGTTAATCAACAAAGTGATGCTGCTGAATGCCTGGAGTTGATTTTACACAAGGTCAGCCAACGGGCCTCTAAGGTGAGCACTTAGTAAAGCAAAAGTGTAAGTAACAGGTCAATAAATGTGAATGTTGTGTTGTAACTGATATATCTTTCTCAAGGTTTTCCAAGGACAGCGGACATACACAACAAAGTGCTCCAAAGATCACGTCATCAATGAAGAGACAAATCCATTCTGGACTCTTCCACTGCCACTGAAAGATATCCAGGATTCAACCTTCAGTGTGGTGAGCAGATAGTTCAGAGTCAAGAAGTCTGGAAGGAGGAAAATTAAATAAATATAGTGTTTGTAATGTTTGCATTGTTTTTGTTGGTGCATAAATGTAAGTGGCATAGAGCCAGTCTGTCTGCTCTATCTAATGATACCAGCTTACACAGACAATGAATGAGAAGGGGGCTGCTATAGCAACATAATCTTCACCTGAAACTAACTGCTGGTGACAACATAACTACGTATAAATACCAAAAGTTCAGTATGTTTTTTAATTAATGCAACAATTGTGTTTCTACAGGAAGGAGGCTTTCAGAGTATTTTCCAAACAAAAACATTCAATGGAGACAACATGGTGTACTGCAACGAATGTAAAAAGAAAAGAGATGCAACCAGTGTAAGTTTCCATCACAAAAGTTAAGTTTCCAAACATCAACTATGACTTGAACGAATGTTTTCAGGGGGGGTTTGCAGCAAAAATGGCTGATTTCATGTCAGCTTCTCTGAAAATACTGCGATGCATGTTGCAACGTTTTAGATGTGTTTTTGCAATGAAATAGCAGGAGCAAGAGAAAATTGTCAAACTAGAAAGTAGGTTTGGTGACGTACACGTACGGCTCATCGGTTTGCACAGGGGACTATTATGATTGGTGGAACCCATTGGAAACTAAGATGATTGGTAAAATTTGCGGGAAAGTGGCTGTGATCTTACAACATTGCAAGGTTGTTCAGAATTCTGGTGGGATTGGATTAATTGCAGCGTCGCAAAAGCTTTTGAATGTTTGTTTACAATTGTGTTTTTTAGGGATGTGAGATGACAGAGTTCCCTCGGAACTTGATTCTACTCCTCAAGAGATTTGACTTTGACTACAACACCATGTCACATTTCAAATCAGACTGCTGCGTGGAAGTGCCATGTGAATTACAGTTGAAGGCAAGGAAAAGTCATTTTTATACGTAATTTTCACTTGAATGGTCTCAGTTGCTTTTAAAATCATTTCATGTACCTGACTGTGTTCTTCATTGTAGAACAAGAAGTACAAACTGTATGGGATGGTGAATCACACGGGCAGTCTAAGAGGTGGACATAACACAGCCACCATCCTGTCCAAAGAGGACGACACCTGGTACGAGTTTGATGACACTCATGTCAGAAAGGTGAGGGACAATTTAACTCATCCATCAGTTTGACCAATGTCAAAAAAATGTAATTTTAAATAGATGTTTGTTGAACGTTGCTCTTGTTTTTGCAGGTTAAAGAACAACCATTTGCACAAACCAGGACTCACAAGTATGTTTGATTATTTCCATTTAATCAAGTCTGACATAGTTGAAGGAACAGTCTTACCACAAGGTGTCAGAGCTTTCCATTGCTTCATAAAGTCTTCAGCAAATAGAGTATGTCTGCCCAGTTTTAAAGGAATAGTGGAAAAACTCTGGCCATATTCTCCAAATAACACCTCTAAAGTTGCTGAGAAAACCATGTGATATGATTGAAAGCTTCAGAACAGCTACACTGTTAAATGGACCTTCTGGTGACATTGTAATGTCAACTTCTCATGCCAACTATATATTCTATTATCTATCTGGAAATGTTTGCTGTATGTTCTCAACTTTTTGCTGCTTTGTGCAACGATAACTTCAATATGACTGTTCAACAGTTCCTGCATTGCATATCTGCTCTTGTACAGAGGTAAGATCACGAAAGTGCATCAAGAAATCTTCAAAGCATGTAATATTTACAGATAATTAATCAATATATGACTTTTCTTCTACTTGAAGCCTCACGGAGTCAGAGAGACGAGGGGAGAGAACGACAGGATGAAACTGGTCATCTGGATCAACAGACGGGACACAAAGTGGAACACAAAAGAAGATTCAGGGAAAGTGCAGGTGATAAAGAAAACAGACAAGCTCAAGACAGTCGAGAACAGATGAGAAAAGAGAGGAACAAAGAGTCATTCAGCCATCACTACAGAGGAGAGGGGGGTCATCCAGAGCATGAAAAGAAAGTTTCAAGCTTCACCAGGGACCAGCACAGGGCCCCAGCAGAAGAAGATGTTTTCCTCCTTAAAAAACAAACCACAGCCTACTCCAGTAAACAACACCCAGACAGTAGGACAAAGCCAGATAAGAGGATACAAATGAGCAAAAAAGAGGAAGGTGAGGTGAAAAAGTCTGTAAAATGAATCCCTCTTCATTAAAAGTGTTTGTCTGAGGAAAATAACATGTGAATGTCTGACTTTCCCATCAGATGTGAATTCTGCGCAACCCTGCGCAAGTCCAGCTGACATCCTGAAGAATCCTCTTGTTATCGGTCTCATCGTTGTTGGTGTTGTTGTTGTTGCATTAATTGTGATCCTTCCTATTACTCTATCAACTCCAAACCAACCTTGATAGAGAGAGCAGGGAACCCGTGATGTCAGCACTGGACGTGGGTTCAGAAATGTCAAACAGCAACTTGATATCAAGATGACAGCTTTTAGTGTTATTAATCAACTGTGATTCTTAATTTTTGTATTCCACCCACCCAACTGGAGTCTGCCAGTGTATAATATATAGAAATTTGAAACAACATTCTGCACATCAACAATCTTTATCTCAGCCTTCTGTTTCTGTGTTTTTTGTTGTATATTGTTACTTGATGATCTCTATGTCTTTATTCATTCAGTTAATCTTATATTTATTTTATATTTTGTCATGTTTTGTCATGGGAGAGGGAAATTGTGATATCAAAGGGGCGTCTGTTATCCTCACAGTAATCTGTGTGATGGTAAAGTGGTAGTGCAGGGAGGCTGCCTCATGGGAGACCTGGGTTCAATCCCCAGCCGTCCCAGACTTCCCGCCAAGGTGGAACAGGTTCAAGGCGCCCATGGTGAAGACAATCGCATGTGCTGCATGCATAAGAAGCCATGCAACAGTCTATAAATATCTTCAAACAATATTTTATTCTTTATTTTTCATTATTCTGGTCTTTAAGACTTTAAGTCTCCATCATGCATAAAAAATAAATGTATGTATATATGTGTGTTAGTAATAAATAAATAGATAAATATAGTGCCTGTGATGTTTTTGTTTTGGGGTTAGGGTTTGTTGGGTTAATGGTCATTGAGGCCATTGGGGAAAATGGTGTCCAGCTTCTGGTCCAGAGTCTTTCTGCCCTCTTTCTCTGCCCGCTGGTCCAGCGGTCATTGTTTTATACCACTGTGATGATTAAGTTATTGCTGGAGTGGGTTTGAAAGTGGTGGACCATGTGGGTGGAAAGTCTGCCTTCCCCGATATTGTAAAGGTGCTGCTGGAGTCTGGTGAGGATGGTGTGCCCTGTTTGACGTAGTGTTTATTGCAGGTGGTGCATGTGATGATGTAGATTATATTTTGGGAGGTGAGTGATAAAGTTCCTAGTGAGGGGAAACCGGTTCTACTGTGTGGATTGTTAATGAATTTCCTGTTCCTGTAAAGTTTATTATGTATTGTAGGTGGTGTTTTGCTATTGTCGGGTTGTTGTGTGTGTTTGTAGTTGGTTTTGATGATGTGGTGTAGTCCTGTGGTTCTGAGGGAGAAAGTGGAGACAAAGGGGATGAGGTGTTCTGAGGAGGCTGTGTGGGTGTTGTGTAGTTTCAGGCGAGTCCCACCCCCAGGGTTAGGGTTAGGGTTGGGTTAGGGTTTGGGTCTTAGGCCTTCTGCTCTGGGTGAGGTCCTTATGGAGGTTAGCTGGGTCTATGTGTGTCATATACAGTGAAACAAGGTCTGGCTCAGTGGCAGGGCACCCATCCCTTGTGCGGGAGGCTGGGGTTCAAGACCCTGGTCCCCCACACTTAGGAGGGTGCCATCTGGAATTTTGGTAGTTGGAGTGTGGATGAAGGAGTGAAAATGCTTGAGTGTACCATAACTATTGATGAAGTGGTTGGCTTGGTGGCATGGTGCCTGTCCGTCATTCGGGGGACCTTGGTTCAAGACCCACCTCCCCCACACAGGAGGTCACCAAGGCTGTTTTCTTAATGCATGTGGGTAAGAAGCAGCTGTAGAGATGGATCAATGGGAACCAATCAGGATAGCCGCCCATGGCTCCCCACCCGTATAGCGACCCGAGCTGGTAGGGCAAATGCCTAAAAGGTAAAATCAACAATAAAAACATAATCAAATATATAAATGTTTTAATAAAACAGCCCCAAATAAACACACAGACACACAAAAGCTGGGCTTTAATTTAAATAAAGTGCTGAATAAAAGTGCTCAGTCACATAAATAACAATAAATAGTGCATCGTTAATTTAAAATTAAAATATCATACACACACACACACACACAATTATATACATCCATATGTGGACCCTCAATATACAGTATTATTGAGTCATTATGTACAATAAAAGTTGCACTCTCCCGTGAAGAGCCAACAGTTTGGGACTGGAATGTGTGTGGACTGCGTATATGGTTGATAAAATCTGATAAAATTTGTAAAAATCATAATAAGGGTTTCATAAGAATTAAAGACATGTTTTGGTTATAAGTTGGATGATTTTTATTCAAATATAATGCAGTTAAAACTGTTGTAGGAAGGGGGAGAGGGAAGATAGAAGATAGGAGGGGGAGTTGTGTTATATAAGGAGGTGGGAAATATCATTCCTGTGGGGAAGGAAGGATGGATTATTTCAGTTCCGGGTCTGCACCTGTGGGTGGGGTGGATTAGTGAAAATCATTTAGGCCTTTTGGAGTGGTTGTGCCTAATTTGTGTCTCTGCTCTCTTTCTCTACCCACTAGTACAGCGGTCCAGCTTTTGAATCTCATAGTTGTAGTTAGAGGCAGGCTTGCAAAGTGAATGGTGAAATTTTTCAATTGTTCCTGCAGGGGGTGTTTAGGAGCGTGTTTTGGGCCGTTTAGAGCGTGCTGGCATCCCTCTGTACGGACACTTTTTCGGGTCTGGATTCAAGGTTAGAGGCAGGGATGGATCAGAGGTGAAATTTGACAAAGTGTCAGGGGCAAAAATTTTCAATTGTTCTTCCAGGGGGTGTTTAGGAGCGTGTTTTGGGCCGTTTGGAGCGTGCTGGCACCCCTCTGTACGGACACTTTTTCGGGTCTGTGGTGAAGGTTAGAGGCAGGCTTGCAAAGTGAATGGGATGGATCAGAGGTGAAATTTGACTAAGTGTCAGGGGCAAAAATTTTCAATTGTTCTTCCAGGGGGTGTTTAGGAGCGTGTTTTGGGCCGTTTGGAGCGTGCTGGCACCCCTCTGTACGGACACTTTTTCGGGTCTGTGGTGAAGGTTAGAGGCAGGCTTGCAAAGTGAATGGGATGGATCAGAGGTGAAATTTGACTAAGTGTCAGGGGCAAAAATTTTCAATTGTTCTTCCAGGGGGTGTTTAGGAGCGTGTTTTGGGCCGTTTGGAGCGTGCTGGCACCCCTCTGTACGGACACTTTTTCGGGTCTGTGGTGAAGGTTAGAGGCAGGCTTGCAAAGTGAATGGGATGGATCAGAGGTGAAATTTGACTAAGTGTCAGGGGCAAAAATTTTCAATTGTTCTTCCAGGGGGTGTTTAGGAGCGTGTTTTGGGCCGTTTGGAGCGTGCTGGCACCCCTCTGTACGGACACTTTTTCGGGTCTGTGGTGAAGGTTAGAGGCAGGCTTGCAAAGTGAATGGGATGGATCAGAGGTGAAATTTGACTAAGTGTCAGGGGCAAAAATTTTCAATTGTTCTTCCAGGGGGTGTTTAGGAGCGTGTTTTGGGCCGTTTGGAGCGTGCTGGCACCCCTCTGTACGGACACTTTTTCGGGTCTGTGGTGAAGGTTAGAGGCAGGCTTGCAAAGTGAATGGGATGGATCAGAGGTGAAATTTGACTAAGTGTCAGGGGCAAAAATTTTCAATTGTTCTTCCAGGGGGTGTTTAGGAGCGTGTTTTGGGCCGTTTGGAGCGTGCTGGCACCCCTCTGTACGGACACTTTTTCGGGTCTGTGGTGAAGGTTAGAGGCAGGCTTGCAAAGTGAATGGGATGGATCAGAGGTGAAATTTGACTAAGTGTCAGGGGCAAAAATTTTCAATTGTTCTTCCAGGGGGTGTTTAGGAGCGTGTTTTGGGCCGTTTGGAGCGTGCTGGCACCCCTCTGTACGGACACTTTTTCGGGTCTGTGGTGAAGGTTAGAGGCAGGCTTGCAAAGTGAATGGGATGGATCAGAGGTGAAATTTGACTAAGTGTCAGGGGCAAAAATTTTCAATTGTTCTTCCAGGGGGTGTTTAGGAGCGTGTTTTGGGCCGTTTGGAGCGTGCTGGCACCCCTCTGTACGGACACTTTTTCGGGTCTGTGGTGAAGGTTAGAGGCAGGCTTGCAAAGTGAATGGGATGGATCAGAGGTGAAATTTGACTAAGTGTCAGGGGCAAAAATTTTCAATTGTTCTTCCAGGGGGTGTTTAGAAGCGTGTTTTGGGCCGTTTGGAGCGTGCTGGCACCCTTCTGTACGGACACTTTTTCGGGTCTGTGGTGAAGGTTAGAGGCAGGCTTGCAAAGTGAATGGGATGGATCAGAGGTGAAATTTGACTAAGTGTCAGGGGCAAAAATTTTCAATTGTTCTTCCAGGGGGTGTTTAGGAGCGTGTTTTGGGCCGTTTGGAGCGTGCTGGCACCCCTCTGTACGGACACTTTTTCGGGTCTGTGGTGAAGGTTAGAGGCAGGCTTGCAAAGTGAATGGGATGGATCAGAGGTGAAATTTGACTAAGTGTCAGGGGCAAAAATTTTCAATTGTTCTTCCAGGGGGTGTTTAGGAGCGTGTTTTGGGCCGTTTGGAGCGTGCTGGCACCCCTCTGTACGGACACTTTTTCGGGTCTGTGGTGAAGGTTAGAGGCAGGCTTGCAAAGTGAATGGGATGGATCAGAGGTGAAATTTGACTAAGTGTCAGGGGCAAAAATTTTCAATTGTTCTTCCAGGGGGTGTTTAGAAGCGTGTTTTGGGCCGTTTGGAGCGTGCTGGCACCCCTCTGTACGGACACTTTTTCGGGTCTGTGGTGAAGGTTAGAGGCAGGCTTGCAAAGTGAATGGGATGGATCAGAGGTGAAATTTGACTAAGTGTCAGGGGCAAAAATTTTCAATTGTTCTTCCAGGGGGTGTTTAGGAGCGTGTTTTGGGCCGTTTGGAGCGTGCTGGCACCCCTCTGTACGGACACTTTTTCGGGTCTGTGGTGAAGGTTAGAGGCAGGCTTGCAAAGTGAATGGGATGGATCAGAGGTGAAATTTGACTAAGTGTCAGGGGCAAAAATTTTCAATTGTTCTTCCAGGGGGTGTTTAGGAGCGTGTTTTGGGCCGTTTGGAGCGTGCTGGCACCCCTCTGTACGGACACTTTTTCGGGTCTGTGGTGAAGGTTAGAGGCAGGCTTGCAAAGTGAATGGGATGGATCAGAGGTGAAATTTGACTAAGTGTCAGGGGCAAAAATTTTCAATTGTTCTTCCAGGGGGTGTTTAGGAGCGTGTTTTGGGCCGTTTGGAGCGTGCTGGCACCCCTCTGTACGGACACTTTTTCGGGTCTGTGGTCAAGGTTAGAGGCAGGCCTGCAATGTGAATGTTCCTCCAGGGGGAGGCAGTCTTGCAAAGTGAATGGGATGGATCAGAGGTGAAATTTGACTAAGTGTCAGGGGCAAAAATTTTCAATTGTTCTTCCAGGGGGTGTTTAGGAGCGTGTTTTGGGCCGTTTGGAGCGTGCTGGCACCCCTCTGTACGGACACTTTTTCGGGTCTGTGGTGAAGGTTAGAGGCAGGCTTGCAAAGTGAATGGGATGGATCAGAGGTGAAATTTGACTAAGTGTCAGGGGCAAAAATTGGGGGTGTTTAGAAGCGTGTTTTGGGCCGTTTGGAGCGTGCTGGCACCCCTCTGTACGGACACTTTTTCGGGTCTGTGGTGAAGGTTAGAGGCAGGCTTGCAAAGTGAATGGGATGGATCAGAGGTGAAATTTGACTAAGTGTCAGGGGCAAAAATTTTCAATTGTTCTTCCAGGGGGTGTTTAGGAGCGTGTTTTGGGCCGTTTGGAGCGTGCTGGCACCCCTCTGTACGGACACTTTTTCGGGTCTGTGGTGAAGGTTAGAGGCAGGCTTGCAAAGTGAATGGGATGGATCAGAGGTGAAATTTGACTAAGTGTCAGGGGCAAAAATTTTCAATTGTTCTTCCAGGGGGTGTTTAGGAGCGTGTTTTGGGCCGTTTGGAGCGTGCTGGCACCCCTCTGTACGGACACTTTTTCGGGTCTGTGGTGAAGGTTAGAGGCAGGCTTGCAAAGTGAATGGGATGGATCAGAGGTGAAATTTGACTAAGTGTCAGGGGCAAAAATTTTCAATTGTTCTTCCAGGGGGTGTTTAGGAGCGTGTTTTGGGCCGTTTGGAGCGTGCTGGCACCCCTCTGTACGGACACTTTTTCGGGTCTGTGGTGAAGGTTAGAGGCAGGCTTGCAAAGTGAATGGGATGGATCAGAGGTGAAATTTGACTAAGTGTCAGGGGCAAAAATTTTCAATTGTTCTTCCAGGGGGTGTTTAGGAGCGTGTTTTGGGCCGTTTGGAGCGTGCTGGCACCCCTCTGTACGGACACTTTTTCGGGTCTGTGGTGAAGGTTAGAGGCAGGCTTGCAAAGTGAATGGGATGGATCAGAGGTGAAATTTGACTAAGTGTCAGGGGCAAAAATTTTCAATTGTTCTTCCAGGGGGTGTTTAGGAGCGTGTTTTGGGCCGTTTGGAGCGTGCTGGCACCCCTCTGTACGGACACTTTTTCGGGTCTGTGGTGAAGGTTAGAGGCAGGCTTGCAAAGTGAATGGGATGGATCAGAGGTGAAATTTGACTAAGTGTCAGGGGCAAAAATTTTCAATTGTTCTTCCAGGGGGTGTTTAGAAGCGTGTTTTGGGCCGTTTGGAGCGTGCTGGCACCCTTCTGTACGGACACTTTTTCGGGTCTGTGGTGAAGGTTAGAGGCAGGCTTGCAAAGTGAATGGGATGGATCAGAGGTGAAATTTGACTAAGTGTCAGGGGCAAAAATTTTCAATTGTTCTTCCAGGGGGTGTTTAGGAGCGTGTTTTGGGCCGTTTGGAGCGTGCTGGCACCCCTCTGTACGGACACTTTTTCGGGTCTGTGGTGAAGGTTAGAGGCAGGCTTGCAAAGTGAATGGGATGGATCAGAGGTGAAATTTGACTAAGTGTCAGGGGCAAAAATTTTCAATTGTTCTTCCAGGGGGTGTTTAGGAGCGTGTTTTGGGCCGTTTGGAGCGTGCTGGCACCCCTCTGTACGGACACTTTTTCGGGTCTGTGGTGAAGGTTAGAGGCAGGCTTGCAAAGTGAATGGGATGGATCAGAGGTGAAATTTGACTAAGTGTCAGGGGCAAAAATTTTCAATTGTTCTTCCAGGGGGTGTTTAGGAGCGTGTTTTGGGCCGTTTGGAGCGTGCTGGCACCCCTCTGTACGGACACTTTTTCGGGTCTGTGGTGAAGGTTAGAGGCAGGCTTGCAAAGTGAATGGGATGGATCAGAGGTGAAATTTGACTAAGTGTCAGGGGCAAAAATTTTCAATTGTTCTTCCAGGGGGTGTTTAGGAGCGTGTTTTGGGCCGTTTGGAGCGTGCTGGCACCCCTCTGTACGGACACTTTTTCGGGTCTGTGGTGAAGGTTAGAGGCAGGCTTGCAAAGTGAATGGGATGGATCAGAGCTGAAATTTGACTAAGTGTCAGGGGCAAAAATTTTCAATTGTTCTTCCAGGGGGTGTTTAGGAGCGTGTTTTGGGCCGTTTGGAGCGTGCTGGCACCCCTCTGTACGGACACTTTTTCGGGTCTGTGGTCAAGGTTAGAGGCAGGCCTGCAATGTGAATGTTCCTCCAGGGGGAGGCAGTCTTGCAAAGTGAATGGGATGGATCAGAGGTGAAATTTGACTAAGTGTCAGGGGCAAAAATTTTCAATTGTTCTTCCAGGGGGTGTTTAGGAGCGTGTTTTGGGCCGTTTGGAGCGTGCTGGCACCCCTCTGTACGGACACTTTTTCGGGTCTGTGGTCAAGGTTAGAGGCAGGCTTGCAAAGTGAATGGGATGGATCAGAGGTGAAATTTGACTAAGTGTCAGGGGCAAAAATTGGGGGTGTTTAGAAGCGTGTTTTGGGCCGTTTGGAGCGTGCTGGCACCCCTCTGTACGGACACTTTTTCGGGTCTGTGGTGAAGGTTAGAGGCAGGCTTGCAAAGTGAATGGGATGGATCAGAGGTGAAATTTGACTAAGTGTCAGGGGCAAAAATTTTCAATTGTTCTTCCAGGGGGTGTTTAGGAGCGTGTTTTGGGCCGTTTGGAGCGTGCTGGCACCCCTCTGTACGGACACTTTTTCGGGTCTGTGGTCAAGGTTAGAGGCAGGCTTGCAAAGTGAATGGGATGGATCAGAGGTGAAATTTGACTAAGTGTCAGGGGCAAAAATTTTCAATTGTTCTTCCAGGGGGTGTTTAGGAGCGTGTTTTGGGCCGTTTGGAGCGTGCTGGCACCCCTCTGTACGGACACTTTTTCGGGTCTGTGGTGAAGGTTAGAGGCAGGCTTGCAAAGTGAATGGGATGGATCAGAGGTGAAATTTGACTAAGTGTCAGGGGCAAAAATTTTCAATTGTTCTTCCAGGGGGTGTTTAGAAGCGTGTTTTGGGCCGTTTGGAGCGTGCTGGCACCCTTCTGTACGGACACTTTTTCGGGTCTGTGGTGAAGGTTAGAGGCAGGCTTGCAAAGTGAATGGGATGGATCAGAGGTGAAATTTGACTAAGTGTCAGGGGCAAAAATTTTCAATTGTTCTTCCAGGGGGTGTTTAGGAGCGTGTTTTGGGCCGTTTGGAGCGTGCTGGCACCCCTCTGTACGGACACTTTTTCGGGTCTGTGGTGAAGGTTAGAGGCAGGCTTGCAAAGTGAATGGGATGGATCAGAGGTGAAATTTGACTAAGTGTCAGGGGCAAAAATTTTCAATTGTTCTTCCAGGGGGTGTTTAGGAGCGTGTTTTGGGCCGTTTGGAGCGTGCTGGCACCCCTCTGTACGGACACTTTTTCGGGTCTGTGGTGAAGGTTAGAGGCAGGCTTGCAAAGTGAATGGGATGGATCAGAGCTGAAATTTGACTAAGTGTCAGGGGCAAAAATTTTCAATTGTTCTTCCAGGGGGTGTTTAGGAGCGTGTTTTGGGCCGTTTGGAGCGTGCTGGCACCCCTCTGTACGGACACTTTTTCGGGTCTGTGGTCAAGGTTAGAGGCAGGCCTGCAATGTGAATGTTCCTCCAGGGGGAGGCAGTCTTGCAAAGTGAATGGGATGGATCAGAGG